>NW_027366272.1:0-76569 GCF_046119375.1 Phyllobates terribilis
GAATGGATGGAGGGTCATCTACGCCTACCCAGAATGGATGGATGGAGGGCATATACCCCTACCCAGGATGGATTGATGGATGGAGGGGCATCTACACCTACCCAGAATGGATGAATGGAGGGGCATCTACGCCTACCCAGAATGGATGGAGGGGCATATACACCTACCCAGAATGGATGAATGGAGGGGCATATACACCTACCCAGAATGGATGAATGGAGGTGCATATACACCTACCCAGAATGGATGGATGGAGGACCATATACACCTACCCAGGATGGATGGAGGGGCATCTACACCTACCCAGGATGGATGGATGGAGGGGCATCTACTCCTACCCAAGATGGATGGATGGCGGGGCATCTACTCCTACCCAAGATGGATGGATGGCGCGGCATATACACCTACCCAGGATGGATGGAGAAGCATATACACCTACCCAGGATGGATGGATGGCGGGGCATATACACCTACCCAGGATGGATGGATGGGGACGCATGGATTCCACTCAGTATCAGCAGATTCTTGACAATAATGTTCAAGAATCAGTGACAAAGTTGAAGTTACGCAGGGGATGGATCTTTCAGCAAGACAATGATCCAAAACACGGCTCCAAATCTACTCAGGCATTCATGCAGAGGAACAATTACAATGTTCTGGAATGGCCATCCCAGTCCCCAGACCTGAATATCATTGAACATCTGTGGGATCATTTGAAGAGGGCTGTCCATGCTCGGCGACCATCAAACTTAACTGAACTGGAATTGTTTTGTAAAGAGGAATGGTCAAAAATACCTTCATCCAGGATATCATTAAAAGCTACAGGAAGTGATTAGAGGCTGTTATTTTTGCAAAAGGAGGATCTACTAAATATTAATGTCACTTTTCTGGTGAGGTGCCCATACTTATGTACCTGTCAAATTTTGTTTGAATGCAGATTGCACATTTTCTGTTAGTACAATAAACCTCATTTCAAGGCAGAAACATTACTGTGTCCAACAGTTATTACATATATCAAACTGAAATAGCTGTTGCAAAAACACCAATTTTTATAAAACATTAAGCTTAAGATTAATAGGGGTGCCCAAACTTTTTCATATAACTGTATGTTCTAATTATTTTTTTAATATGAACTATTGGCACAATAGTCAATGAATGTGACCTTTTTTCAGTCTCTATAACTATATAATGGAATCTTACTTATGGGCTATCTACTTTGTTTTAGGTTTTAAGCGCCACTTCTCTGACCGGACTTCAGGAAAAACTTCAGGACAGCAATGTGCTTCTGGATAAAATCATGAAAGGGCTGAATGCCTATCTGGAGAAGAAGAGGCTTTTTTCCCACGGTATAGTCCTTTCACTTGTTGCAATGATTCTATATACTCCTTAAAGAATTTTTTTTTCTTATTTAAACGCATTGAAATCATTTTTGTAATTGGATTTCATTAATAATTTTGCACTGTTTGCCTTCTATTGGCTCTGTGTTGCGCTGGCTATTGGACTTATTTTTAATCTGTCTTTTTTCAGCTCCTCTTAGCCGATTTATGACCACAGATCACATCAAAGCTGAATGTGCAGGAAACAAAAAGCCTAACGGTGCAACATTTTTAATCAAACTGAATTGTCGCAAATACTCGCAATTAAATGGGTATTCCCATCTCCAAGATCCTATCCCAATATGTAGTAGGCGTAGTAATAATAATATTAGCAAATACCTCCAATTAGAAGTGTAGTATAGTTCTTATGATTCGCTATGTCGCTTTCCCCATGTGCAAGGCATTGCAGTAGCTTCGGTATCCATGGTTACGACCACTCATATAGTGACAGTTATTTGCTAGTGGTCGTAACCTAAGCTACTGCAATGCCCTGCACATGGGGTAAGCGACAAAGCAAATCAGAAGAACTATACTACACTTCTAATTGGAGGTATTTGCTAATATTATTATTATGATGCCTACTACATATTGGGGTAGAATCCTGGAGATGGGAATACCCATTTCAGTTAAATAAAAAAAGTTCCCAAAACTGGATAGCCCCTTTAAGCTAGCCATATGCATGAGATATGAGATACCCGTCGTCTGAATGGTTATTTGGCTATTTCTTCTGACTCCCACATATTCTGCTGAACAGTCATGTGTTTTTAATGGGGAGAGAGGAGAAAGTCGGTACTGGACACCTCCGGCAGCGGGTTATCTCCCCTGAGAACCAAAGGACCGGGTATTGAAATTCCATCTGCCCGATCCTTCTGGCCCTGACATCCTCTATCGGGGGAGAGTCAGGAGACCCCCATACACATCAGTGGGTAGGCCGGTCCTGCTGCAATCGTCAGGTTTAAATTATTTTAATCCAATGTGTATGGGGACTGAATCTTTACTTGAAAGCTTTGCTTTTCTATTTTCTCACAGACACTAATACAAATGGCGCCTGACCCAATACTTTAATGACATTTTTATCATATTGTGCATTTTCGCTTTAGCTTTTTCTTCCTGTCCAACGACGAAATGCTAGAAATTCTCTCTGAGACTAAAGATCCTCTGCGGGTCCAACCACATCTAAAGAAGGGCTTTGAAGGCATCGCAAAGCTGGAGTTCCTTCCTAACCTGGACATCAAAGCCATGTACAGCACCGAGGGGGAACGCGTAGAGCTCATCCAGACCATCTCCACCTCCGAGGCTCGGGGGGCCGTGGAGAAGTGGCTCATCCAAGGGGAAGATGTCATGTTAAGGAGCGTGCATGTTGTTATTGCTCGGTCACGAATGGTACGGATCTACCTACAGACCAAAAGCATTAATTGGAAATAATCTAGTACTTTTATATTTGTATAAGATTATTTGGCAGCAGTGAATGATTTGTGGATGATGTATCTCTTGCAATAGAGCCAGGTAGCAGATCTTCTACCTGCAATCGGTAGAAATGAATTTGCTAGATAATACTAGTAAGGTTGTCCCTCTCTTAAATGCTTCTGTCAACGTAATTTAACTTTGTTTTTTTAAAGGCGTACCCTGAGACTGCAAGAAAAGACTGGGTGAGGGAATGGCCGGGACAGGTCGTGCTCTGTGTGTCTCAGATGTTCTGGACAAGTGAAGAGCATGAAGCTATCGGCAGTGGCCCAGAGGTACGGCATAAGCTCCTTTACTGATCAAGGTGGCTTCACTAGAAACAGTCATGGCCGGAAGTGTTGGCACCCTTGAAGTATTTTCCATAAAATTATTGCAATTGCATGTGTATTTTTTGTTATACACATGTTTATTTCCTTTGTGTGTATTGGAAAAACACAAAAAAAAACAGAGAAAAAAAGGCAAATTGGATATAATTTCACACAAAACCCCAAAAATGGGCCGGACAAAATTGTTGGCATCTTTCCAAAATTGTGGGTAAACAATTTTGTTTCAAGCTTGTGATGCTCATTCAAACTCACCTGTGGCAAGTAACAGGTGTGGGCAATATGAAAATCACACCTGAAACCCGATACAAAGGGGAAAAGTTGACTCAATCTTTGCGTTGTTACGTGCCACACTAAGTAGGGAGAACAGAAAGAGGAAAAGAGAACTGTCTGAGGACTTGAGAACCAAAATTGTTGACCAATATCTTCTTTTTGTGTTGTTCCAATACACACAAATTAAATAAACATGTGAACAACAAAACGTGTAATTGTAATAATTTTCTGGGAGAAATACATATATATACATTCATAGACAGACTTCATGTGTTCTCCTGCTAATAGACTGTCATACCCAGGGACGCAGCTTATAAGAGTTTCCAGGGGCGGATATACCATTGGTGCAACAGAGGTAAGGGGACCCACATTCACATCAAAAGATGCAAGTAGCTTATTTCACAGTACGTTATTAGACTGCAAAGAGCCCATGTACTGTTCTTGCCCAGGGGTCTTCTCCTGGGGGTTGCAGTTGTACAGCGGCTCAATATCTTGAAGGTACCCAAAAGGCTCCATAGTATTGTTGGGATTTTGCATTGATTCATGCATCTTGTCTAGAGATGAGCAACTAAATTTGCAGGACCTTGGTCTAAGAGAGCAGGTTAGTAGTCTGTGGCTGTTGGATGGGAGCCTTGCTAACCGCCTCTTACATGCCGGCATCCCTGGCTCCTCTTTTGATTAGCCGGCCAGGCGTGATGTCATTTGTGCCTCACACCACAACTATGACATCGACATCAAAAGAGGAGCCAGAGATGCCGGTTCACGGAGCTCCGGTCCTGCGGCCGTGGAATACTGACCCGACTGTTGGACCAGAGTCCTGCAAATCCATTCGCTCATCTCTACTCTCGTCATATCTACCAATAAGGGAAGACATTGTATGGGATTTCCCATAATACCAGCATCAAATGAATCCATCTGCATTGAGTTTTCCATGCTGTTTGTGGCAGGGTTTTATAGAGGTACATCTGGGTATTTGGAGCTCTGGGTTCAATCCAGATCTCCAACTTCTATAAAGATATGTTGCAAAATTGTTGTGTACATTAAAAAGTGCCTGCATATTGTGGAGTTCTCAATCTAGTCTGCAGCTTATAATCTGTATAGATTTCAGCCCCCTTGCAATATGTATGTTCTATGAATGTTTCTGCAGATGATTTCACCGTTACATCCTTTTTATAGGGCCTGAAAAACTCCTATGATAATCTGCAGCTCCAGCTAAATGATATTGTGGAGCTTGTGCGAGGAGGCAAATTGTCCCAGCAGACTCGCAGCACATTGGGGGCTCTCGTCACCATAGAGGGGCACGCTCGTGACGTGGGCATGGAAATGATCCAAACAGGTTTGTGCAAACATCATGGCTGGCACCAAACTTTCCAATACCATGTTCTATTTATTATACACTACATGGAGAAAGGTATTGTGCCCCCTCCACATTACACCTACAGGGGCTTTTATGGCCTCCTATTCTAAATCCATATCCAGGATGTTAATATGGAGTCCGTCCCTCTACAGATATCACAGCTCAAAATGCAGAGCACCTTCATACATTTCACCACATTCCTATGTTCTTTCCATATCTATGTTATATTCCCCCCTCTTTTCTTTGAGTTTTCATAGGACACAATTGATCTTGTCACAGTAAAGCAATCTTGGGGTGTACTTACAATGACGTCTATGGGGCAGTAGTCATTTATGCATATTGAGATGGTGGTCACTATACAGTTATATGAAAAAGTTTGGGCACCCCTATTAATCTTAAGCTTAATGTTTTATAAAAATTGGTGTTTTTGCAACAGCTATTTCAGTTTGATATATGTAATAACTGTTGGACACAGTAATGTTTCTGCCTTGAAATGAGGTTTATTGTACGAACAGAAAATGTGCAATCTGCATTCAAACAAAATTTGACAGGTACATAAGTATGGGCACCTCACCAGAAAAGTGACATTAATACTTAGTAGATCCTCCTTTTGCAAAAATAACAGCCTCTAGTCGCTTCCTGTAGCTTTTAATGATTTCCTGGATCCTGGATGAAGGTATTTTTGACCATTCCTCTTTACAAAACAATTCCAGTTCAGTTAAGTTTGATGGTCGCCGAGCATGGACAGCCCTCTTCAAATGATCCCACAGATGTTCAATGATATTCAGGTCTGGGGACTGGGATGGCCATTCCAGAACATTGTAATTGTTCCTCTGCATGAATGCCTGATTAGATTTGGAGCGGTGTTTTGGATCATTGTCTTGCTGAAAGATCCATCCCCTGCGTAACTTCAACTTTGTCACTGATTCTTGAACATTATTGTCAAGAATCTGCTGATACTGAGTGGAATCCATGCGTCCTTCGACTTTAACCAGATTCCCGGTGCCAGCATTGGCCACACAGCCCCAAAGCACGATGGAACCTCCACCAAATTTTACTGTGGGTAGCAAGTGTTTTTCTTGGAATGCTGTGTTTTTTTGCCGCCATGCATAATGCCTTTTTGTATCACCAAACAACTCAATCTTGGTTTCATCAGTCCACAGGACCTTCTTCCAAAAGGAAATTGGCTTCTCCAAATGTGCTTTTGCATACCTCAGCCGACTCTGTTTGTGGCGTGCTTGCAGAAACGACTTCTTTCGCATCACTCTCCCATACAGCTTCTCCTTGTGCAAAGTGCGTTGTATAGTTGACCGATGCACAGTGACACCATCTGCAGCAAGTTGATGCTGCAGCTCTCTGGAGGTGGTCTGAGGATTGTCCTTGACTGATCTCACCATTCTTCTTCTCTGCCTTTCTGATGTTTTTCTTGGCCTGCCACTTCTGGCCTTAACAAGAACTGTCCCTGTGTTCTTCCATTTCCTTACTATGTTCCTCACAGTGGAAACTGACAGGTTAAATCTCTGAGACAGCTTTTTGTATCCTTCCCCTGAACAGCTATGTTGAATAATCTTTGTTTTCAGATCATTTGACAGTTGTTTTGAGGAGCCCATGATGCCACTCTTCAGAGGAGATTCAAACAGGAGAACAACTTGCAAGTGGCCACTTTAAGTAGCTTTTCTCATGATTGCATACACCTGGCTATAAACTTCAAAGCTCAATGAGGTTACAAAACCAAAAAAAGTGCTTTAGTAAGTCAGTAAAAAGTAGGTAGGAATATTTAAAACAAGAAAATGATAAGGGTGCCCATACTTATGCACCTGTCAAATTTTGTTTGAATGCAGATTGCACATTTTCTGTTAGTACAATAAACCTCATTTCAAGGCAGAAACATTACTGTGTCCAACAGTTATTACATATATCAAACTGAAATAGCTGTTGCAAAAACACCAATTTTTATAAAACAATAAGCTTAAGATTAATAGGGGTGCCCAAACTTTTTCATATAACTGTATATGAATGTTTTGGCATCTGTAGGTGTCGGCGTCCCCTGTATATGACTCATTGCCACAATTGATATTCTTTATAGTCAGTGTTTTGGATGGCCTAGGTGCGGTGTGTAATATTTTCTATCAATGGTGTGTGTGCCCTCCTCTGTGCGGTGTCCTTCCATAACCATGGATGTACTAATAAAGGGTTTTTATGTCAATTCCTTTAATGACCTTTTGTTCGGCTTCTTTGTAGGTATTATGTAATTCTCCGAATGGTCAGCCATTCTAAGCCTGAGCAGACATATGGCAATGTAATTGATGTGTGACTGACATTGTTCTTCCCTATGTTGCGGTGACATATTTATGCTGCCATTGTGCAGTATTTGTTCTAATTAATCATCCTAAAGGTGTTTAGTGGGGTTGAGGTTGAGAACGTGTGTGAAACAGTTCTGCTCTTCTATTCCCTTAGGGTTGGAAGCTACAATTGTTTAAAATGTCTTGTGCTGAAGCATTAAGATATCTTTTCACTGGAACTAAGGGGCCTAGACCAACCCCTAAAAACAAGGCCATACCTCCACCAGCAAACTGTACAGCGGGCACAATGCAGTTAATAGGGTAACGTTCTCCTGGCATTCACCAAATCCAGACTCGTCCATCAGATGCCAGATAGAGAAGTGTGATCCGTCACTGCACAGAACAGGTCTCCTCCAGAGTCCTGTGGTGGCGGCTTCACACCACTCCATCTGACGCTCGGCATCGTGCTTGGTGATGTAAGGCTGCATGCAGCTGCTCGGCCATGAAGCTCCTGGCGGGGGCGCAGTGTTTGTGGTGATGTTGTTACCAATGGAGTCAGGAAAGCGTTCTGCCCTCTGCTCCTCAGCACTCAGTGACCCCGCTCTGTAATGTTCCGGGGTCTCCTGAGTTGCTGCAGTTCCTTCTACTTCTTAATAATATCACTCACATGTGATGGGGGAAGATTTAGGAGGGAAGAAATGTAATATCCAGACTTGTTACCCCGGTGGCTCCTATTACAGGACCGCGCTGGTATCAGAGAGCTCTGCACCACCAGCCGTTCTGTCATATGTTAGTAACAGCACACAGCGTGGGAGGGCGGATGTTATACACCGGGGGGCGAGGGGATTGATGTTATACACTGGTGGGGGGCGAGAGTCTTAATGTTATACAAGGCCGAGGGGCCAGATGTTATACCCTAGGGGTACGAGGGGCTAGATGTTATACACTGAGGGGCAAGGGGACGGATATTATACACCAGGGGCGAGGGGACGGATATTATACACCAGAGCCGAGGGGATTGATGTTATACACTGGGGGTACAAGGGGCTAGATGTTATACAAGTCCGAGGGCTGGATGTTATACACTAAGGGGCGAGGGGACGGATATTATACACCGGGGCGAGGGGACGGATATTATACACCGTGGGCGAGGGGACGGATATTATACACCGTGGGCGAGGGGACGGATATTATACACCGTGGGCAAGGGGACGGATATTATACACCGTGGGCGAGGGGACGGATATTATACACCAGGGGCGAGGGGACGGATATTATACACCAGGGGCGAGGGGACGGATATTATACACCGTGGGCGAGGGGACGGATATTATACACCGTGGGCGAGGGGACGGATATTATACACCGTGGGCGAGGGGACGGATATTATACACCGTGGGCGAGGGGACGGATATTATACACCGTGGGCGAGGGGACGGATATTATACACCGTGGGCGAGGGGACGGATATTATACACCGTGGGCGAGGGGACGGATATTATACACCGTGGGCGAGGGGACGGATATTATACACCGTGGGCGAGGGGACGGATATTATACACCGTGGGCGAGGGGACGGATATTATACACCGTGGGCGAGGGGACGGATATTATACACCGTGGGCGAGGGGACGGATATTATACACCGTGGGCGAGGGGACGGATATTATACACCGTGGGCGAGGGGACGGATATTATACACCGTGGGCGAGGGGACGGATATTATACACCGTGGGCGAGGGGACGGATATTATACATCGGGGGGCGAGAGGCCGGATGTTATACATCGGGGGGCGAGAGGCCGGATGTTATACATCGGGGGGCGAGAGGCCGGATGTTATACACCGGGGGGCGAGAGGCCGGATGTTATACACCAGGGGGAGGGAGCGAGGGTGCAGATGTTATACACCGGGGCTGGGGGCCGGATGTTATGCAAAGGAGAGCTTGGGGTTGGATGTTATACAGTGGGGTTGAGGGGATGGATTTTATACACTGGCGGGGGGGCGAGGGGACGGATGTTATACACCAGGGGGAGGGAGCGAGGGGACGGATATTATACATCGTGGGCGAGGGGATGGTTGTTATACACTAGGAGCGAGGGGACGGATATTATACACCGGGGGAGGCGAGAGGCCGGATGTTATACACCAGGGGGAGGGAGCGAGGGGACAGATGTTATACACCGGGGCTGGGGGCCGGATGTTATACCCTGGGGGCCGGATGTTATGCAATGGATGGCTTGGGGTTGGATGTTATACAGTGGGGTTGAGGGGATGGATTTTATACACTGGCGGGGGGCGAGGGGACGGATGTTATACTAAACTAGGGGCAAGGGGCGGATGTTATACACCGGGGGAGGCGAGAGGCCGGATTTTATAAACTGGGGGCTGAGAGTCCGGATGTTATACACCGTGGGCAATGGGACTAAATGAAAAAAGCAGAATTCGGTGACTAGGCGTTTTGTCCTATAATGTATGGGCATTTGCCTTCCCTTTAGAAACTCTCCCTTGTGATTCTGCAGTGTCTTAGAGGTTGACTATCTTTTCCTACATTGCTCAGGAGTTTCTCATGAACAGACTTCCAGTGGCTTGCCCAACTCTGCTATTACTGGGAGAATGAGAATGCGAGAGTGCGAATCATCAACTGCAATGTGAAGTCTGCCTATGAGTACCTGGGCAACTCCCCACGCCTGGTCATCACTCCGCTCACTGACAGATGCTAGCGGACTCTGCTATGATGTGATGGGTTATGCTCAGAAATCTTTTTGACTTTTGCATGATGCATGAAACTTATTAGAAAGTTTATTGATATTTCATACCAGTTCTTCCATGTTTCATTGGTAGATCGGTGCTTTTTATCTAAATCTTGGTGGAGCTCCAGAAGGTCCGGCCGGCACAGGAAAAACTGAGACCACCAAAGATTTGGCCAAGGCGCTGGCCGTGCAGTGTGTGGTCTTTAACTGCTCTGATGGTTTGGACTACATAGCAATGTCAAAGGTACATACAATGTTAAGCTGCTCCATTGCAGATAATAAACTGACTCCAACCGATGTTCTGCTGACATGTTTTGATTATATAGTACAGACCAAAAGTTTGGACACACCTTCTCATTTAAAGATTTTTCTGTATTTTCATGACTATGAAAATTGTACATTCGCACTGAAGGCATCAAAACTATGAATTAACACATGTGGAATTATATACTTAAAAAAGTGTGAAACAACTGAAAATATGTCTTATATTCTAGGTTCTTAAAAGTCGCAGGTTAACAGCAGCTCAGATTAGAGACCAGGTCAATGCCACACAGAGTTCTAGCAGCAGACACATCTCTACAACAACTGTTAAGAGGAGACTTTGTGCAGCAGGCCTTCATGGTAAAATAGCTGCTAGGAAACCACTGCTAAGGACAGGCAACAAGCAGAAGAGACTTGTTTGGGCTAAAGAACACAAGGAATGGACATTAGACCAGTGGAAAGGTGAACGGATGGACTCTACATGCCTGGTTCCCACCGTGAAGCATGGAGGAGGAGGTGTGATGGTGTGGGGGTGCTTTGCTGGTGACACTGTTTGGGATTTATTCAAAATTGAAGGCATACTGAACCAGCATGGCTACCACAGCATCTTGCAGCGGCATGCTATTCCATCCGGTCTGCGTTTAGTTGGACCATCATTTATTTTTCAAAAGGACAATGACCCCAACACACCTCCAGGCTGTGTAAGGGCTATTTGACCAAGAAGGAGAGTGATGGGGGGCTACGCCAGATGACCTGGCCTCCACAGTCACCAGACCTGAACCCAATCGAGATGGTTTGGGGTGAGCTGGACCGCAGAGTGAAGGCAAAAGGGCCAACAAGTGCTAAGCATCTCTGGGAACTCCTTCAAGATTGTTGGAAGACCATTTCCGGTGACTACCTCTTGAAGCTCATCAAGAGAATGCCAAGAGTGTGCAAAGCAGTCATCAAAGCAAAAGGTGGCTACTTTGAAGAACCTAGAATATAAGACATATTTTCAGTTGTTTCACACTTTTTTGTTAAGTATATAATTCCACATGTGTTAATTCATAGTTTGATGCCTTCAGTGTGAATGTACAATTTTCATAGTCATGAAAATACAGAAAATCTTTAAATGAGAAGGTGTGTCCAAACTTTTGGTCTGTACTGTATATACTTTTTTTTAGTTTTTCCAAGGGCTGGCATCATCAGGAGCATGGGCGTGTTTTGATGAGTTTAACCGTATTGAGCTGGAGGTGTTGTCCGTGGTAGCCCAACAGATTCTCCGCATCCAGAGAGCCATCCAGATGAAGATGGACATGTTCAACTTCGAAGGAACAGAACTGAAGTTTAACCCAAATTGCTTCGTAGCCATTACCATGAATCCTGGCTCCGCGGGACCTTCTGAGCTGCCGGATAACCTCAAGGTAAAGAGTCCCAGTGCCTTGCATCGGGCCCTTCCACAACATTTCTATAGGATTCAGCTCAGGACTATGACTCGGCCATTCCAAAACTTTGTTTATTCAACCATTCTTTTGTAGAACGACTTGTGTCTTTGGGCCATTGTCTTGCTGCATGACCCACGTTTTCTTGAGATTCAGTACATGAACTGATATCCTGATATTTTCCTTTAGCATTTGCTGATAGATTTTAGAATTCCTTGTTCCATCAATGATGGCAGCCGTCCTTGGCCAAGTGCAGCAAAACAGGCCCAAAGCATGTTACGATTACCATCTTTGTGTTTCATAGATGATAGGAGGTTCTTATGCTGTAATGCAGTATTTTCTTTCTGCAAACATATAGCTTCTCACTTAAAATCTCTATCTTGGCCTCATCCTTCCACAAAGCATTATTCCAGTTACCTATTGATGTGCCCAGGTGAGTTTTAGCAGTGACATTTTAAATCGCATTGCCTTTCTCCTTGCAATCCTGCCATGCTCGCCATTGTTGTTCATTGTCCTTCTGATGGTGGACTCATGAACAATTACATTAGCTAATCTGAGTAGAGGCCTTTAGTTGCTAAGAGGTTACCTTGAGTTCCTTTGTGACCTCACAGACTGATGTAGCTTTAAGTCAAATTTATGCAGTAATACAGAAATTTTTGAGGGGTTCACAAACTTTCAAGTAAATACTAGGTTTACAAAAGAAACATAAGATTTCATCAAAGGGATTATTCTCCCCCAAACCTATATGAGATTGTTCATTTCCTATGTATAATCACAACACCGGATGCCCTCATTTCTGCAAGCTCCTTAATATTGATGTCCCGTTCTCCTATTTTCCAAAATGGACGCAGTAGAGGTGTGGAGAGAGATTTGGAAAGTGTTAAAGGAGTATTCCCATCTCCAAGATTCTATCCCAATATGTAATAGGTGTAATAATAATATTAATAGCAAATACCTCCAATTGGAAATGTAGTATAGTTCTTCTGATTAGCTATGTCGCTTAACCCATGTGCAGGGCATAGCAGTAGCTTAGGTATCCATGGTTACGACCACTAGCAAGTAACTAACTGTTACTATGAGTGCTCGTAACCATGGATACCTAAGCTACTGCAATGTCCTGCACATGGGTTTAAGCAACATAGCTAATCAGAAGAACTATACTACATTTCTAATTGGAGATATTTGCAAACATTATTATTATTACACCTATTACATATTGGGACAGGATCTTGGAGATGGGAATACCCCTTTAACCACACTTTGACTGACTTTCCTCTGATGTGGAATAGACACATCACTTTTAGGTCTGGGGTGGAGGATAGTGTAAATGGACATAATGGGTTCCCCGGCTCTATGCCTGGTTTACAGTAACTTAGTTTCATTTGTTGACTGACCCATCTGGTTTGCGCATTTCAGGTTCTTTTCCGGACTGTAGCAATGATGGTCCCCAACTATGCTCTGATTGCGGAGATCTGCCTTTATTCTTACGGTTTTCTGCACGCTAAACCTCTCTCGGTGAAGATGGTAATGACTTACCGGCTGTGCTCGGAGCCGCTCTCGTCCAGTTCCATTATGATTATGGGATGCGTGCAGTAAAGGCTGTGCTGACCGCTGCTGGCAATCTGAAGCTGAAATTCCCCCATGAAAATGAAGAGATTCTTGTAAGTTCTGAACTGTTGGTCGCTTTACATCTCGTATAGGATAGCATTACCATCTGACCGAGAAGCATTTGGATCACAAAAATTAGAGCTGTATGATTTTATAGTAGCAGACAGAGACTTGCAAATAATTTCTGTACATTACTGTTCCTGGCTTGTTAGATCTCATCTGTGCAAAAGTGTCAAAACTATAGTTGTTAAACACGTAGCTTGTTCATCTTATGGGACAGTTTTGATTTTTAACTTAATCGCATGTATTTTAGGCTAAAAATCATTTTAACAATTGGGTTTTATTAAAAACGTTGCATCGCTTGGCTTTCACCGGCTTTTTGATTCCCTGCACATTCAATTTTGATAAGGTCTGTGGTCATAAATAAACTGAGAGGAGCTCAGAAAAAGACAGATAAAACATTTACAAACTCCGCGTCAGCCAGCAAAAACGAGTTCACTGACAGTATCTCACTTAACTCATTCTGCAGCCGGCAATTAACAGTAACACAGAGGCCACATGTATTCCCTATGGAAAAACAATTCTGCAGCATATTTTAGTGCAACTCAGCAGCGTTCCATTCCTCTTTTATCATTCCTGGAAATGTAGGAATTAATTGAAATCTGTCAATAACGAGTCCCCTACACAGTCTGACAATGTCACCACTGTTTGGGCACAGTCAGATTGTATAGGGTTGTCCCCTATATAGATTATATATACATTATATATCATTTACACATACATTTCCAGGAGGTATAACAGAGGGACGATACAATGTAGAGTTTTAGGAAAAGAGGTTTCATACTTATTTTTTGGAGAATACTATTCTTTACTAATACAGACATACCACAAGAACTGACGGCTCCTTTGTAATGGGGTTCTTCACTTTTAATATTGTTTCATGTCATATTGTATATGAATTATTTTATCATTTAATCCTTTTTCATTCTATTTAGCTCTTGCGGTCAATTAAGGATGTAAACGAACCCAAATTTTTGTCTCATGATATTCCTCTGTTCAATGGGATTACCAGCGACCTGTTCCCTGGCATTCAACTTCCGAAAGCCGACTATAAGGTATTAAAATATAATAGTGTCTTAAAGGGGTTTTCCAAGACTTAAAGAGGACTTGTCCCTCGCCATAAATATGTAAATGCCGCTGTTCTCCTGACTCCGGCATTGTTTTTTTTCCTCCTGCTCCTCTCCGTTCCTGACATCTGTCACTCTCCTCTAGCCCTTTAAGCCAACTGGGCAAGGCCTTCCTGAAGACTCCCACAGAGAGGACTTGATGACCACACCCACTTGGCTATTAAAAATTATGAACTAGATTTCTATAAAGAGGCTATATCTCAGGAATGGAGAGGCGCAAAAGAAAAACACCGGATTCAGGAGAACAGCGGCATTTACACCAGGTAATAAAATTGCATATTAATGGCAAGTGATAGGTCCTATATAGCTGGCCAGCTATCATTTCGATGACCGTTATCTTTCCCGGCTCCCCCATATTCAGGAATGCTCGCTCCTGTTTTCTCTATGACCGAGTCGCTGCCAGAATCTTATGGCAGCTGCTAATTTCAGGGTCAGAAAATAAGGATTGGGTGATTAAATTCCAACCGCCCGATTTTTATGTCCCCCAACATAATCTGTAATGAAGCTCCCATACACAGTAGATGGTAGACCAATCCCATTGAAATCACCCGATCCTGATCCACTGCTTTGGAATTGGGTTACATGACCTTGTCACTCATCGTCCGGTCCCATTAGTGCAACCTGGGCAGCTGCACAGGGGCACCAGAGATAAGGGGGCTCACTTATACCTCCAATGCAGGATGATCTGATGTAGAAAAAAAAATGGTTAAAACATCTGTGAGTGATTTATCACTAGTTTAGTTGTCGGTTATGGAGAATTTTTTTTTAGATGAATGAATCGATTCGCAGGAGACTAATCCAATGGCCAGGTGTCATGGGTGCGTCAGATGTGACAGACAGTCGCCCTGCAGTTGGTTGCAGGAGATCCCTTCGTTTGGCATTCCAGACATCTTCTTAGCGGTCTCACTGTAGGACCCAGCGGCTACCTCCCTCCTGTTCTAACTGACAATCAGGCCTGGGTGTTTAAATACTTCCTGGTTGCTACACAGAGGTGCCAGTGATATTCACATGACCCCTTGTGAAGGCTTGGAGCAAGTGCAGTTCTTACTTCCTCTCTGGTGCTAAGAGGATGTGTGTGCCATCTCTCTGAAGTCGACTCAAGCTAAGCTACTTCCCCTGTGTCTGTCTCCCCTTGCTGTCTTTAGTTGTCAGTGGGGATCGACTAGTGCTCACCCCCCCTTCCCTATCCAGGGCCAAGCGCTAAGGAAATACAGGGATAGGTTCCTGTGCGGCAATTGGTGAGGAACCAATATAGAGTCGGTAGGGGAGACAGGGTGATTGCAGATCAGCCTAGGAGGTCTCCATTTCCCCCTTTCCCTAGTGTCTGGGCTCCCTTCCCCTCATCCCTTTGTGTCGCACTTTGTCTTTCCTACACTGTGCGTGACATCAGGTCAGTGGTGGGCACTGAATGAGACCCCTGAGAGCCACCTTATTTCTTCCTGCCCCCCCGGCTCTTCTTCACATTAGCCGGCCTGGCATGACGTTATGGTTGCAGCATGATGTACACCAGGCCATATAATCAGAAGAGGAGCCGGGGATGCCGGCAGCTAAGAGGCGGCTCTCAGGGGTCCCGTCCAGCGGCCACAGAATACTGATCTGGGTCCTGAAAATGTATTCTCCCACCTCTAATTGGCTCCACTGTAAACAGACTGATGAAATATTTTACCTTCCTTTTGCTCAGGATTTACTGGAATGCGCACAGGAGAGCTGTGCTGGACACAACATCCAGCCCGAGAAGGTCTTCCTGGAGAACATGATCCAGACGTATGAGATGATGATTGTCAGACACGGGTAAGCTGGAACTACAGAAGTCCATGGGACGGGGGATTTATTCTTCGCTGTTTCCATTTTATACAATGGACCATGCTGCATTTTGTTCATCCCGTACAGTTTTATGTTGGTTGGAGAGCCGTTCTCTGGAAAAACGAAGGTCCTCCACGTCCTCGCTGATACGCTGTCTCTTATGAATGAGCGAGGGTGCAAAGAAGAAAAAGTGATTTACCGGACAGTGAACCCTAAAGCCATCACCATGGGGCAGCTGTTCGGGCAGTTTGATCCAGTGTCACATGAGGTTCGTCTATGATTGGAATTATTGTTTATAATACTAATATCTTTGCTGAAAATGGGAAAATCTCCCCTTTTATGGCTTATGGACATGGTAGAAGGGGTTCCTTCAGAGACATAGACCCCAGCCATACATTGCCGGGCAATCATTTTATTATGACTTACTCCCTGTTTGCACAAAAATTTTATTTTCTTCATCAGACATGGAAGCAACAAATTGTATTATTTATGCCAGAAATTAGCATAAATTTGCATACTTCCAGACACACTGACTAGACTGTGTCTGGCCTCACTCAATACACTTGCTTTGAGTGAGGTCACGCACTTCTAGTTGGCATGTGACCGCATATATGCAAATCACTTACTTGCAGTCTCTCCTGGTGCCGGCACGTTCACTTCAATAGGGGCCACATGTAGTCAATACATGTGTATCATCAATATCATAATCCCAGGCATTCCCTTTAATAATCCTTTCAATTGTGGGATTGTATTGGATTTTATGGGAAGAGCAATTTTATTGATGCCTCTCTTCATTTGCAGTGGAACGATGGGATAGTCGCTAATACTTTCCGGGAGTTTGCATTATCTGAGACCCCGGAAAGAAAATGGGTTATCTTTGATGGACCTATTGATACGCTAGGGATAGAAAGTATGAACACAGTCCTAGATGATAATAAAAAGGTAACTCTCTATTTTACTTTGTGAAAACTTTTTTTTTTTATTTAACCGCTTCCCGACCGCCCACTGTACATAAACGTCGGCGCTGCCTGGGCTCTGTGCAGCGCGGACGCTTAAAAACAGTGGGTGGTCCTGCAAGCGCTACGGGTGCGGTGCAGAGCGATAGCTCTGACAGGGAACATCATCGGGACCTGATTGGATCAGGTCCCAGTGATGTTAACCCTTTGCTGTCTTCTATATGCCGCGATCTATAGTGATCGCGGCATATAGAAGACAGCAGGAGGAGAGGGGGTCGTCTACTTACCTCTCCGACGACCCCTGATACCTTCCAGGACCTGACGTTGCTATGGCAGCTGGAGGTCACATGACCGCCTCCAGATCTGCCATATATGGTGTCCTGCCAGGCTCAGCCTGCAGCTGAAGCCTGGCAGGAGACTCTGACTGTGAAACAGTCAGCAAAGATCTCATGTAATGTAATATATGTCTATTACATTACATGAGATCAGTGATCAGAAAAATAAAAATTAATGTCCCATACAGGTACTAAGTAAAAATGTAAAAAAAAAGTAAAAAAAATGTTTTCAAACTACTAAAAAAAAAATCACAAAATAAATAAATAAAATATTAAACCGATAAATCCGTATATTTATGCAAAAACAAAAAAAGTACACATATTTGGTATCGCCGCATCCGAAACAACCAGAGCTATAAAACTGTCACACTAATTAACTCCTTCTGTGCACACCGTAATAAAAATAAATAAAAAACGGAGCATAACACATGACTTTGTCGGCCGAAATATGGAAAATTATAGCTCTCAAAATATGGCGACGCAAAAACTAGATTTTACAAAAAAAGCGTCTTTTAGTGTGTTACAGCTGTCAGTCATAAAAACCCGATATAAATCTGGTATCTCTGTAATCGCACCGACCCGAAGAATAAAGTAATCTCATCACTTATACCGCACGTGGATCTGCGTAAAAAATAAATAAAACCAATTCTTCACCTGCTACTGATTTGTTTATTATGTCTCCCAATGTGCTCACTATGCATCTAGATAAGTTCCCTAAGGGGTCTAGTTTCCAAAATGGTGTCACTTGTGGGGGGTTTCCACTGTTTAGGCACATCAGGGGCTCCCCAAATGCAACATGGTGTCTGCTAATTATTCAAGCAAATTTTACATTCAAAAAGTCTAATGGCGCTCCTTCCCTTCCGAACCCTGCAGTGCGCCCAAACAGTGGTTTTCCCTCACATATGGGGTATCAGCGCGCTCAAGAGAAATTGCACAAAAAATTTTGGGGTTCATTTTTTCCTGTTACCCCTGCAAAAATAAAAAAAATTGGGTCTAAAGTAATATTTTTGTGAAAAAAGTTAAATGTTCATTTTTTTTCTTCCACATTCCAAAAATTCCTGTGAAGCACCTGAAGGGTTAATAAAGTTCTTGAATGTGGTTTTGAGCACCTTGAGGGGTGCAGTTTTTAGAATGGTGTCACTTTTGGATTTTTTCTGTCATAAAGAGCCCTCAAAGTGACTTCAAATATGATGTGGTCCCTAAAAAAATGTTTTTGTAAATTTTGTTGGAAAAAATGAGAAATCGCTGGTCAACTTTTAACCCTTATAGCTCCCTAACAAAAAAAAAATTTGGTTCCAAAATTATGCTGATGTAAAGTAGACATGTGGGAAATGTTATTTATTAACTATTTTGTGTGACATATCTCTCTGATTTAAGGGCATAAAAATTCAAAGTTTGAAAATTGCAAAATTTTCGCCAAATTTCCGATTTTTTCACAAATAAACGCAAGTGATATCGAAGAAATTTTACCACTATCATGAAGTACAATATGTCACGAAATGACATTCTCCGAATCGGGGGAATCCGTTGAAGCGTTCCAGAGTAATTACTTCATAAAGTGACAGTGGTCAGAATTGAAAAAATTGGCCCGGTCACGAAGGCAAAAACAGGCTCTGGCGCGAAGTGGTTAAACAATTCTCGACTGCCCATATGATGATGTCATGTGTTTGGAAGCTTCTAATAGGTTTTTTGGCAACATCTGAGTTAATTAGAGACACACCTGTGGATGTATTTTAATGCACACCTGAAACACACTGCTTCTTTGTGTAGCATCATGGGAAAGTGTAAATAAATCAGCCAAGATATCAGGAAGAGAATTGTGGACTTGCACAAGTCTGGCTCATCCTTGGGTACAATTTCAAGATATCTGAAGGTGCCTCGTTCATCTGTACAAACAATTATATGCAAGTACAAACAAGATTGGAATGTCCAGCCATCATACCGCTCAGGAAGGAGACGGGTTCTTTGTCCCAGAGATGAACGTGCTTTGGTCCGACATGTGCATATCAACCCCAGGACAAAAGCAAAGGACCTTGTGAAGAGGATGGCAGAAGCTAGTAAGATTGTCAGAGTGACAATTCACAGTGAAACGAGTACTGTATCAACATGGGATGAAAGACCACTCTGCCAGGAAGAAGCCATTACTCCAAAAGAAACATAAAAAATCCAGATTAATGTTTGCAAATGCACACAGGAACAAAGACCATAATTTTTGGAGACATGTCCTGTGGTCTGATGAAACTAGAATTGAACTTTTTGTGCATAATGACCATCGTTAAGTTTGGAGGAAAAAGGGAGAAGCTTAGAAGCCTAAGAACACCATCCCAACTGGGAAACACGGGGGTGGCATCATCATGTGGGGTTGCTTTGCTGCAAGAGGGACTTGGTGCACATCACAAAATACGTAGATGGCTTCATGAGAAAAGAAGATTATGTGGCAATACTGAAGCAACATCTCAAGACATCAGCCAGGAAGTTAAAGCTTGAGCAGAAATAGGTCCTCCAAATGGACAATGACCCGAAGCATACTGCCAAAATGGTAACAAAGTGGCTTAACCCCTTCGTGACCAAACCAATTTTTTTAAATCTGACCAGTGTCACTTTATGTAGTAATAACTCTGGAATAACATATCCCATAGCTTTTGAGACTGTTTTTTGTGACACATGATACTTTATAATAATGGTAAATTTAGGCTGATATGGTTTGCGTTTATTTATAAAAATATCAGAAACTTGGCAAAAATGTCTTAAAAATTGCACTTTTCAAACTGATTGATTATGCCTTTAATCCCAATAGTCAAACCACACAAAAACAGTAATAAATAACATTTCCCTCATGTCTGCTTTACATCAGCACCATTTGTAAAATGTTGTTTTATTTTATTAGCATTTTAGAAGATTTAAAAATGTAGCAGTTATTTTTCATTTTTTTCAAGGAAATTTACAAAACTTATTTTTATAGGGACCTGTTCAGTTTTGAAGTGACTCTGAGGCTGCGTGCCCACTGTGCGTTTTTCAAGCGTTTTTGCTGTGGAATTTTCAAAGCGAAAACGCTTAAACGCTTGGTAATGCGTGCCCCATGGTCCTCAATGATAACCCGCATGTGCGGTGTGTTGGTATATGCAACAGTTGTGGACTTCTTTGTTTGTGTGAAGGAGGACTTTATGCTGATCTGACAGTAGATGGCGATGTTGTGTAAAGTTTCCTTGTTTACTGTATTGTAAATGGGAAAAAAAAGTCTCTCTTGTATTTTCTATTTTGTTCTTACTTCCTGGTGCAGTACTGTGTGACTGTGCGTTTTTTCCTTTACCTCATGTTCTGAGAAGTAAAAGCTTGTTATCCCCTGTAATCTGCTCTGTGAAGTTTTATACTGCAACTGTGGGTATCCAGAAGCTGTGCAACACTGCGCACATGCTGCGGAAATTTACGCTGCGGATTATCATTGCGGAAAAATCTGAAGCATATCCATTAATTTTGCGGAAACGCGGCGTAATTGCCGCCATTGACTTCCATTGAATTGCATAATATCTTAATGACTACATGGACACATGTGGATATTAAGTGATTCAATGTGCGGATGGTACCCGGGTCTGGAGAAGAGGAGACTCTCCTCCAGACCCGGGTACCATAGTACCTGTAGTTAAAAAAGAATAAAATAAAAAATAACATTATACTTACCTTCTCATGACCCCCGGTCTCCTGTATGGTGCGTCCAGTGTCTTCGGTGGCTCGTGGTGGTGTAAAAGGACCTTCCATGACGTTGTTTAGTCATGTGACAGGTCACGTGACCGCTGATGTCGGCGGTCGCTTGACCTGTCACAAGACTAAATGACGTCATGGAAAGTCCTTTTACACCATCGCGAGCCGCCCAAGACACCGGACGCACCGGAGAAGGAGACCGGGGGCCATCGGACGGCGAGTAGAATGTTTTTTTTGTTTACCATTTTTATTCTTTTTTTATCTATTAACTTGGTCACACTATATAAATCCATGCCGGTTGCATGGATTTATATAGTGTGACCAAGTTGTCAAGCACTTTCCAAGTGATGCTAAAATCGCTTGGAAAAGCTCTTGACAACCCGCATGCAAAAACGCTTGACAAACGCTTCTACCTGGCAGGAAAAACGCATGTAAAATCCGCATGCATTTTTCCTGCCAGGGAGATACAGAAAAAATCTGGAGCATTTTTTCTTCGTGGGCACTTAGCCTGCGAGTCTTATATGTTGGAAACCACCCAAAAGTGTTACCATTTTAAACACTGCACCCCTCAACGTATTTAAAATTGCTTTCATATAGTTCATTAACCCTTCTGGTTCTTTTCAGGAAGTAATGGAAAGTGGAATGACAAGAATGAAAAAGTTTGTTACCATCTAGATTTTGATAACTTCTGAACAGGCAATTATAGCCGGCATACTTTAAAGGTAGTTATTTGGCCATGAGCTGCCAAGGCAAACATCAGGACCACACAATCAAGATATCAAGGTGCCGATAAAGTTAAAATGAAGCCCCCACACTGTGTTAACTATTTAGATTCTATAATCACTATTGACAACAGAATCAGAGGGGTTAAACGTCCATGGTCTGTGCCAACACTGATCATGGCTGATGCAGCAAGTTGTCAGCTATAATGTACAGGTGACAGCTACAGGATAGTCACCTGTCGGGGAACGCTAGTCTCTTATATTGCAGATCAGTAAAAAGACGTCTATTGGTCAATAAGGGGTTAAGGATAACAAAGTCAATGTTTTGGAGCGGCCATCACCAAGCCCTGATCTTAGTCCTATTGAAAATGTATGGGCAAAGCTGAAAAGGCTGCGAGCAAGACGACCTACAAACCTGGATCAGTTACACCAGTTGTGTCAGGAGAAATGGGCCCAAATTCCGACCTAAGAGTATGTGCCCACGTAGCGTTTTACAAGCGTATATGCTGCGGACTTTCCTCAGGGTAAACGCTTGTGAAACGCTAGGTAATCTGCCCCCCATGGTCCCCAAGGGGAATCCGCAAGTTCTATGCCCATGCTGCGGATTTTTCCGCAGCGTTTTTGATGCGCGCAATAATCCGCAGCATGTCAATTAATTTTGCGTTTCCGCAAGCAGAATTGCCTTTGCAATGCAATAAAAAACGCAAGGCAATTCCGCATGTGGAAAACGCTTGATAAACGCAGGATAAACGCGCGTGGAATTCCGCATGTGGAAAACGCAGGATAAACGCGCGTGGAATTCCGCATGTGGAAAACGCGCGATAAACGCAGGATAAACCCGCGTGGAATTCCACATGCGTTTTTCCGGGAGAGGACATGCGGAAAGCAACGTGGGCACATAGCCTTATATTGTGAGAAGCTTGTGGGAGGAAATCCCAAATGTTTCACCCAAGTCATTCACTTTAAGGACAATGGTACCAAATACTAATGAAATGGATGGAAAGCTTTGACTTTGTTTTAAGGCATTTTTATTACTTACTGCATTCTCGCTCTCTCATTATTCTGGCATTTGGCAAATATTACAAATGATGGTAATCCTAATTGACCTAAAACAGGAAAGGTTTATTCTGATTTCATGTCAGATATGGAGAGAAACATGCATATACTGTATGTCTTTTTATATAGTGTATGGAAACTTCTGGTTTCAACTGTATATGAGATATTGAAATTTAATTGGTCATATTGTAATTTATTTTGAATGAAGTAAGTGAATTCCCACATTAATTTGACATTATATAATAATGTCTTTATATTTAAATAAATCTCAAGTGATTTCAACAATACAACAGGATGTTATTTTCTTATAATAAAAAAATTAAAATAAAAAATTCTATTGTGGTGTTAATTTTGTAATATTGATTTCTTTATCTGTTTCATTTATGTCTCAGTGTTTGAAAAAGGCCTTTTGCATAAGGCTGAAACGTTACATTGAATTTTGGGATTTCTTTATGAAATAAAGAATTGCATTATCATTCTGAATATTTGAGTGCCGAGTATCTATATATACACTGGCATGCCAGGCATGTCAATCTCCACAAGGAGAAAAATGACCCTTTAGATCCCAGTGAGAAGCCTCTCATACAGTCCAATTGGATCTCAGCTTTGTACTGACGAGGAGCAATACCCTGAAACACCGTGGCTGCAAATTGAGATTCTGGTTTGGCTTTTAGCCCAAGTCATGTGACAAGGCTCGTTAAAGGGTTGATATTGACTTTTAGGATTGCTACTTCCAATAGACTTGTCACTTATCTCACTTTTAGAAAATCAGAATATACCGTAGATCATATATAATAGAAATAATCATTATCCACTGTCTGTCTTTCCAAAAGTGATAATAGGAAGTGCAGCCATATCGGTTGTGACCTTTGAATTAATTTCTCAGAAACAGACAGTGAACAGTCATTTTGTCAGGATGTTATATCAATGACTAAGTCATTAGTTTCCAAGAAGCTGCTTTAAAATTGACAAACTACTTCTTCCTATTTTTGCAGCGGTGCAATATTGCCATCTTATTAGAGAAGAGCAGTTAAAGAGAATGTGTTATCAAACAATAACCAATTGTTTAAATTACCTTTTTACATGAAATGTATTATTTTTTTTTTACTTTTTTTCCACTATAGTAACCATCTAAACTAAAAAAACACACCCACAGATCCTGCAATTATCACCCTGGCCAAAATTAGTTTCATATTTCCTGTTGTATGCAGAAGATTTTTCAGCAGTTTTATTATCATGACTGAAAATGACAATGAAAGATGACACCTCTATATAAAGCAGATAAAGTAGCCACCATTCACAAGAAATGATAGTCACAGCTCACCTCCTCACCCTTCCTTCACAATGAGTCTATTCTTAGGACTAGTGGCCAGTGTGAAAATTGTAAGACTTCAGGATTGTTTTTTTTTTATTGTGATGTTTAAATGTCATTTTTTTTAGATTTTCACTTTTTAAGTAAATTTAATGTAATCCCTTCTCACCATGGACAGTTTTAGTTTTTGGGCTTTTTCTTTGTTCCTCTCCTCCTTTCTCCCCTTTCGTGTGACATAGCTGTATGAGGACTGGTTTTTTTACCCTACAATATACTGGAAAACTGGAACAAAAATTCCAAGTTAAGTTAAATGGGATTGCGTTTTTCATTGTATTTGGGTTTTGTTTCTAAGGTTTCATTGTGCAGTGAAAATGACCTGTGAACATGATTCTTCATGTCGAGCAAACTTGAAAAACCAGATATCAAACTTGTATAGTTTTTATTTTGATGGTGAAAATATTTCAGCGATTCGCTCGATAGAGCTTTATAAGGGCCTGATAATTGCTGAGGTTTTCATTAATAACATTTTTTGGGTTATATACGATGTTTCAATCCCACTTTTTCATGTACCAACATGGCAGCCATGGGGGTGGTCAGCAGGCTCATGGTTGCCACTGAAATCCATAAGCAGCACTTTCACTTAGTGAAGGGGGGTGGAAGGCAACATCCCATGGGCATCCAAAATGGTGAACCTCTGGGACATCGCACCTTAACTACCACGGTCAGGGATTTACTGCAGCATCTAAGGGGTTAACAGCAGCAACCAGAGCTGCTCTAATAGCGGCTTTTACAGACAAATACCGGCAGTATAACACAGCTGGAATCTGCAGGTATATTGCGGGTGGAGTTGCAGAGTCCACTCCACACACTCGCACCCAACATGCACTATACATGTAGGGCAGATAGGGGTTAAACAACAGAGGACACGTTCCTTTTAAGCACTTAAGAATTTATTTATTTTTTACTTTGCAGATAGTATACTGGCATATGCTTTGTACTTAAAAGGAATGTCTGCATTAGTTAATGTCTTTTTGTTAGAAGGGCCCCAATATGCTGACTAAAGGATGATCTGTTGCTGGCAATCTCAGCGATAAGCCATTTGTTGAAAAATCTGGCAACAAGCATTTAATTCTCCTGCACTGCCACCAAAGGAAACAGGAGGTACTGCACAGTATCCAGTGAAATCAATAAACTGACTATGTAATGAATGAAGTCCTGGGACCTTCAAAGTGGGACTTACTCCATGTAACTGCTCTCTAGTCTGCATAAAATGGGTTCAGGTTTACAACGGAGAATCCCCACTATTAACCTGTATAGTGCCCCAAATATGTGCAAGTGGTTTCTAAACCAGACAACCTCATTAAGTCTCATAACACCTTTGTCAATAAACAGGTATTCTCAAATTACTAAGTTGCTTTAATTAGTTAAACAGCATGAAAATACACAAGTTTGCCACTGACTTGCTTTTTCTATCTGCTGTCATTCTCCTGCAATGAGAGCTTTTATCTTACATAGTGTAAAGCTCATTTCCATGGAGTTCAGCCACTAGTAGACCTTGGTAGAGTGTGCAGTAGTCACATTCCAGGAGAAAAGTTAACTCCTAACATACCGTTATCTCTGTCCAAGCCCATTCATTTCTATACATCAGTTAGCTGCTCCCTGCCTTCTCCCTTTAGGCTTTTGACGAGATGCTCTTATCCATCCTGAGCTGCTCAAGAGATCACTTATGAAAACTCCTTTTAGGCATCAAACATTTCCTTTGTTCAAATAGGATATAGATCTACATATTTTAGAATGTGTATGAACTACATGTCTGAAATAAAAATAAATGATTCTAAATAATATATGTGTGTGTGTATATATATATGTGTATGTGCGTGTATATATATATATATAGTACAGACCAAAAGTTTGGACACACCTTCTCATTTAAAGATTTTTCTGTATTTTCATGACTATGAAAATTGTACATTCACACTGAAGGCATCAAAACTATGAATTAACACAGGTGGAATTACATACTTAACACAAAAAATTTGGTAAACAACAAGTTAAGGTGGCCACACACAATAACTGAAAGTTGATTGCTGGTTCGGCCGCCCACTACCTCTCCCAACTCTCATACACGAGAAGGTTTGGCTTGGTTAAATGTTCATGTGTTTTCAAAGTGGAGAACTGTGAAAATCACTGCCAAATGGCTCTGGCAGCAGCTTATCACCTGAATAACAAAAGGGTCAGGCAGTTTGAATTTTACCTCCTCTGACCTCATCTGTCAGGGAAGAGTCTGGATGTCCCCTTAGACTATTAGCTTAGTCTATTGTGTATGGAGGCTTAAAGGGGTTTTCCATTACTCAGACAACTCCTTCTCAATCCATATGTGTGTCCCCCAGTAAAATAATAACCCCTATACTCCCCTCCAGTGCCAGCACTATTCCAGCGGTGTCTGCACTGGCTCTCCTGGGGATTGCGTGTGTCATGGGTGTGTCAGAAGTGACAGACAGTCATCCTGCAGTTGGTTGCAGGAGATCTCTTCATTTGGCCTTACAGACAACTTCTTAGAATATGTATCTCTAGGACCCAGCGGCTAGCTTCCTTCTGGCTAATTAACACCCTGGCCTGGATGTATAAATACCTGTTGTGAGCCAGAGGGAGGTGCCGGCGATATTCATTACCCCTTGTGAAGGCTTGAGCAAGAGCAGTACTTCTTCCTCTCCGGTGCTAGAGAACATGTGCGCATTTGTCTGCAGTTGACTAAAGCTAAGCGATTTTCCCTTGTTTGTCCCCCCTTGTTGTCTTTAGTGTTCAGTGGGGATCAACTAGTGCTCATCCTTTCTGTTCCCTAGCCTGAGCCTAATGGCAGGGAAAGACAGGCCGAGGTACACGTGCGGCGATTGGTGAAGAACCAATAAAGGGACATTAGTGGAGACAGGGTGACACTAGATCAGCCTAGGAGTTCTCCACTCCCCACTTTCCCTAGTCTGGGTTCCCTTTCCCTTTTCCCTTTGTGTTGCACTTAGTCTTTCCCACACCTTAAATGACAGCATGACATTATATCTCATGATTCCTAGGGGCAATCAGCGCTGACTTTACTCTCCCCACCTTTGGCCAACTTGCATACATCCAGAGGAAGTGAGAGCTGTTGCTGCTCTTACTTCCTCCGGATGTACAGGTATGTGCTATAACTGGAGGCAGGAAGAGTGAAGCCAGCGCTGATTGGCAGCAGGGATCACTTGACATAACAATGTCACGTGATCCCAAGGAGAGCCAATGCCGACACGGCTGGAACACTGGAGGGGAGTATAGGTGTTATTATTTTACTGAGGGCAAAAATATATTTATGGAAAAGGAGATGTCCGAGTAGTAGAAAACCCCTTTAACTGTTGGCTACTACTTTCATGGATGTGGACAGAAAGCTCTTTCTGAGTTAAGTAGTTCAATCTGACAAAGGTTTCCAATAGAGTTGGTGCGAGTCAATTCGCAGGACCCAGTCCATCAGCCACATCCATAATCTGTGACGGCTGCATCGGAGCCCTGAGAACCACCTCCTACATCCCGGCATCCACAGCTGTTCTACTGATTAGCCGGCCTGATGCAATGTCACATATGCATCATGCTGTAACCATAAAGATGCCGCTAATCAGAAGAGAAGCTGGGAATCTTGGAAGGTAGAAGGCAGGTCTTGAGGCTCCTGTCCAGCATCCAAGGATTACTGACGTGGCCGATGGACCGAGTGCTGCGAAACGAATCGCACCAACTCTAGTTTTCAAATAAAACAACAATGTCTAAATGGCTAACCAATATTGCATTAAAGGATCTATCTACTTTATTTCTCCCCAAAACTGTGCCTCTCTTGTCCATGGGGTGTGTCTGGTATTGCAACTCAGCGCCCCATTGATTTGGTTAGGGATAAGCTACAATATCAGGCAGCGCTCACGGGTAGTGTGAAATGTGTATGGAGTGTGGTCTGTATCTATGCTATTCTCTTTGTTTGAATTTTTTTTTTATACATTTGTAGGTAACTCAAATGGATCATAAACTCAATCTCATAACCGATATGATTCACCACCTGATAGCAAACCAACAAAGCGGTCAGTCTACAAACAGAACACCGCACCGGAGCAACTCTCTGAACGACGGGAGCAACCTCTCCAGTACTCTGCTTACCTACCAACAGTTAACAGTGCCAAGACGAGACCAAGATAATGCATCTTGATGAACAAACACAAACTAGTTCTTCTACTGTCCTCAATGCAGATATTCATTATTTTAATGAATGCATTTATAAGCAGAAAGTAAAATGAATGATGAAATTAGACTGAGTATCGAGTAAGTGAGTAACACTGTAAAGGACGTCTTGTCTATTCTCTGTAGATCCTATCAGGGTTCATTGAAGGTTTCTTAGAGGAAGGGACATGGAACATATGTGTATTGCTCCATGTAGAAACATGCAAGAAAGCATCTGATACATTGATGAATCCTTTCTCAGGAAGATTGTAGCTCATCGGCCTGTGGGATCATAAATCGCTACGGGTCGTGCTGTAAAACTGGCAATACAACTGAACAATTACCCTGATTTTTTTTACTGTATTAAAATACACTTTTTACATTGATTTTCAATTTTTGGGGGGAGAGAAATAGAAATAAATATTGTACTGTAGAAAATTACACTTCTTTTTTTTTACAATGTATTTTTGATAAAAATGGTATTAAAGAGTTAATTTTTCTTTATGATTTCTGACACAATTTTTTTTTCTGGAATATTTTTTGACATCTGATCAAATGTATTGTATTTTCTCAAAAATGTTGATATTTGCACATTGATTGGTTTAAAGCAGTGATGGCGAATCTTTTAGAGACCGAGTGCCCAAACTGCAATCCAAAACCCACTTCTTTATCGCCAAGTGCCAACACGGCAATTTATCCTAAATATTGAGGTTTTACTGATACAAACAACTGATACAAAGAGCAGGCGAGGGCAGCATAGAGCAGCCACAGACAGGAGCAGGGGTAAGAGACTGCAGAAATAAAGAATGTGCTCACCCACATCCTGGTATATATGCTGGCCCTCCCCTCAATCCTGGTATATATGCTGGCCCTCCTCTCAATCCTGGTATATATGCTCCCCCCCCCTCTCAATCCTGGTATATATGCTCCCCCCCTCTCAATCCTGGTATATATGCTGGCCCTCTCCTCAATCCTGGTATATATGCTGGCCCTCCTCTCAATCCTGGTATATATGCTGGCCCTCCCCTCAATCGTGGTATATATGCCCCCCCCCTCAAGCCTGGTATATATGCTGGTCCTCCCCTCAATCCTGGTATATATGCTGGCCCTCCCCTCAATCCTGATATATATGCTGGTCCTCCCCTCAATCCTGGTATATATGCTGGTCCTCCCCTCAATCCTGGTATATATGCTGGTCCTCCCCTCAATCCTGGTATATATGCTGGCCCTCCCCTCAATCCTGGTATATATGCTGGCCCTCCCCTCAATCCTGGTATATATGCTGGCCCTGCCCTTAATCCTGGTATATATGCTGGCCCTGCCCTCAATCCTGGTATATATGCTGGCCCTCCCCTCAATCCTGGTATATATGCTGCCCTCCCCTCAATCCTGGTATATATGCCCCCCCCTCAATCCTGGTATATATGCTGGCCCTCCCCTCAATCCTGGTATATATGCTGGCCCTCCCTTCAATCGTGGTATATATGCTGGCCTTCCCCTCAATCCTGGTATATATATATGCTGGCCCTCCCCTCACTCCTGGTATATATGCTGGCCCTCCCCTCAATCCTGGTATATATGCTGGCCCTCCCCTCAATCCTGGTATATATGCTGCCCTCCCCTCAATCCTGGTATATATGCTGGCCCTCCCCTCAATCCTGGTATAAATGCTGGCCCTCCCCTCAATCCTGGTATATATGCTGGCCCTCCCCTCAATCCTGGTATATATGCTGGCCCTCCCCTCAATCCTGGTATATATGCTCCCTCCCCCCCCCCAGCCACTGTACATCGCATATTAAAAAAAAAAAAACATAATAAACCCTCCTCCTCACCTTCCTTCTCCCGCGCAGCGTCCTCTCCTGTAGTCGGCACATCTAGCTGAAGTGTATTGCAGCGCACGTACTAGCCAGGCCCGTGCGCGCTGCAGTACACGCTGCCGGCCAATCAGAGGCCAGCGGCCGCTGGCCTCTGATTGGCCAGCCGATGTCATGCTGGTCTCTGATTGGCCGGCAGCCGCTTCTGATTGTCCGGAAGCCGCTAGCCTCTGATTGTCCGGCCGAATTCATGCTGGCCCCTGATTGGACGGCAGCCGCTGGCCTCTGTTGGCCAGCCGACGTCATGCTGGCCTCTGATTGGCCGTCAGCCGCTGGCCTCTGATTGGCCGTCATGCTGGCCTCTGATTGGCCGGCAGCCGATGGCCTCTGATTGGCCGGCAGCGTGTATTGCAGCGCACGGGCCTGGCTAGTTCGTGCGCTGCAATACACTTCAGCTCGATGTGTTTCCGTCTGAGAGAGATCGCACATCTAGCTGCAGTAGCGGAGCTGGTGCCAGCACTCGGCGGCTCAGAGTTCTCCCCCGCCGGCCCGATCCAGTAGCGCTAGTGCTGCGGCCATGGTGCCCCCCAGGAGGGCTCTGCTGCCCCCTCTGCACGCTGCCATAGGTTCCCAGCACTGGTGTAAAGCATTTCTTCTTTTACAGCTGACGACCCAAAATTGGGGATTTTCTGAAAAAAAAAAAAAAAATGGCCAGTCTGCATTATATATGGTGGAAGTGAGAATGTATCATCTGGATAAGGGGGTGGTCTTCACAGAGGGGTCTATGGAGAGATGTCACTTTATAAGGAGCACATAGCATGGAATACCGGGGGGAAGCCTTCTGGCTCCTTATGTTGCTCCAGTCCGGAATGCTCCACTATGGTCCATCCTTCTATAGTTCTTCTCTTACACTTTCTGCTGGTCGGTATATGGACGTATTCGCTCTATGCTGACAGGCACTCCCTTAGTATAGCCCATGTAATGCACGGCACCACAATGTTGTAGGTTCTGACTACTGTGTAAAAAAACACCCACCCAGAGACCGGCCATAATCTTATAGTCTGGGTGTGAATACGCTGTAGCTATAGCTACACTTTTGTTGTGGAGATTTTGGTCATTTTATTTACCTTTTTGCATTTACCCGAATGAGGCTTGTGAGAAATCCTTAAATATGCTGCAGATTTCTCCTGTATGATGCTGACCAATCATAAGCCAGCAGCAACACTCAAAGAAAAGAAGAACACGCCCCCACCATAGCTCAAAGCGGGTTTCTTAGGGTATAAAGCTACGTTCTCACAATGAGTTTTTAGTGAGTTTTTACGCTGCATATTTTAGAAATAATGCAAGTAACCTATCTTAATGGGTGCAGAAATTCTACAACATCAAAAACTCACCAAAAGCTCAACGTGGGAACCTAGCCTAAGATGTATAATGATGGAGAGTCCTGATCTCCTGGTCTAACCTTCTGCATGATTAGAAAGCAGAGATAAGAGCTCTAAGACAAGGAAGGAGCCGCACAGCTGAGTTTCTCTGTGTCACATTACAAACCCTTTTATTGACTCTCCTGATTATGGAGTGTGCCAGTATCACACTTATGACTTCTGTGCTAAAGCAACTTGTATTCTCTCTGCAGTGATATTAGGCTGTTATTACACCTCACACAGGAGCAGTGTGTTCTGGGTTACTTCTATGGTGAAATGTAATGACAGTCTGCTCTAATCTCACTGCAGAATCAGTACAAGTTGAGCACAACGGATCTAAGTGTGATACTGACACTGTGCTCTCATTTCTGGACAGGCAGTGTGGGATAGGCGCAGTACAGCAGAGGTGAGAGTGCCATAAGAGGAGGAGAGCTGTTAGAAAGGTTTGTAATGTTGCACAACTAAACTCTCTTGTGATGCCCCTTCACCCACAGAGACCTTAACTGAAAGGTATTAGTCAGTTGTGTGCTCTAATCATGCAGGAGGTTAGCCCAGGAGACCAGGTCTGTATCCTTACATCTCAGACACTGAGAAATCTGCTCTAAGCTATGGTGGGGATGTGATCATCTTTCTTTTCAGTGTTGTCATCTGCTTATAATTGGTCAGCATCATGCAGGGAGAAGAATTTCGCACCCCCAGTGAAAACTCTGATAACATCTACTTGGACTTAATTTTTTTAACTCATTAGGCGCCAAATACTTTGCTAATATCTCCGCAAATGAAAGATAAAATAGAAAAAAAAACATGAAAAATTTGGTGACAGGTCCTCTTTAGGATAAGACAACCCCTTTAAATGTAAGAATTGAATTTTAGTCGAAAAAATGTATGCAACAAAAATGCCACATGTGATTTGATCCAAAAACATGCTGCATTTCAGGATGAGAGAAGCAAGTATTTGCAAAAAAAAGTTAAAAGGGGTGTTCACTGTTATGATATTGATCACTTATACTTAGGATGGACCACCAAGATCAGATTGGTAGAGTTCCAACACTCTGCCACCCCATTGATTCCATGCTGGAGCTGGTAACAGCTGATTGGTGGTGTTAGGATTTGGACACCTATCAATCTGATACTACTGACTTATATTGATGCCTTCTCCTAATTGATAAGTGGTAGCATACCCCTTTAAAACAATACGTAGTTTTTATTTAGTTGTAAGATGAAAGTGACTCTACACATTAAGGCGTGTCATGGTCTGAGCACAAAATGATTCTAAGATTAGTTGCTGGCCTCTTGACCCGAACTTAAGAGCTTAAGGCCATGTTCATACATTCAGTAATTTGGTCAGTATTTTACCTCAGTATTAGGAAGCCAAAACCAGGAGTGGAACAATTAGAGGAAAAGTATAATAGAAACACGTCACTGATGAAACTTACTGAACGTGTGAAGGTGCCTAATAGAGACACTGTGGAGAAGGACAGGAGCGCACACAAAATAGGGCAATAGCGTCTGATAAGGGGTCGGGATAATTGATGGCAGCGCTCACCTAGAGGTGTTGTGTGCAGTCACCACAGCTATAATGGTGTAGAAAGCCGCTGCTGCCCTGTGGCTGCAGGAAAGGTTCTTCAAGAGGTGGAATGGCAAAAATGGAAGCTGGCACATTTAGGTGGGCCGTGCTGCGGGAGTGAAGAGCTTGTTTTTTTTATACCTTGAGAAAGGCCCTGGTCCATTGCAGAAACGCATTGATATTAATAAAAACGTTTGGGAATCCCAAGGCTCTTCATTCCCACAGTGCAGCCCACCTAAACGTGCCAGCTTCCATTTCTGCCAATGTGGCCTAATAGACGTATATGAGGCTGTCATAGATCGGGGCAGGAGACTCGCAAACAGCTTGTGCATCACGATCTATGACACACAGATGTGTGAATACGCCATTACTCTCATATAAGATTACCTGCATCAAGTTTCAAAGGAGCAATTGCAACCCTCTTTCAATTATTTAAAGGCATTTTCCCACAAACAAAATTCATTTTAATCAATAGATCTTGGAATAATAATAAGTTCCACAATTGGATGTGTTTAAATAAAATGTTCTTGTGCTGAGATAATCTTAGAAATATGCCCCTGCTGTGTACTGTGTAATGTCTGACCATACAGGAACATGGTCTGAACATACCACATCTCCTGGACGGGGAGGATGCAAGAGAGTATACAGACATTACAGCCGGGGATCACAGCCGATTCTTTATGTGAGGTAAAACAAGTTTTTAAACAGGCAGGGAAATGTTTTACCTCACAGAATCAGCTGCCATCCTGTGGTGTCCTGTCTGTATACTCTTTTGCTTCCTCCCATGGCCAGCTGAGTTCATGGGAGGTCCATTATGCATTCATTTGCTTTTCATGGCAAAAAAGGTGCAGCATGCAGCGCTATTCCTTACCATCCAAACAATGCAGACCTCGAAGACCACTCAGTGGCTTGCGTCAATGGGATCCAGGGGTGCCATATGGCAATGGATCCGCAGGGATCCAGCATTGAATTTTTTTTCCACTAATAACTGACTTAATGATGCCCCTTCAAACACATCAGATGACTGTATGATGCCAAGAATACAAATAAAGTAAAGAGCATAATTGCTGTCCAGACACTGAACAAGCAGGCTATGCAGTAAAATTAAGAATGATCAATGTAGATGTGGAAGAGAATAAGGTATAACTCAGGGCCAGTGCAAGACAAGCAATTCTATCTAGTAACAAAGTTGCTCAATTTATTATGTAGATTATAAATGGATGTAATATAAAATTGTTTTGCGGATGAATCGCTGCTCTGAGTGTTAGATTTTCAAAGTGGTAAAAGGGTTTATCTGCCAGTAATGATATTTACCTGGGGACATCCACCTATTGGAGACAGGCCATTAAAACTGGCCAAACTTTCTCCTTACTTTCTTGGCCACTGTGGGTCTTTTTGGACTGCAAATGGTTGATAAGTGTTGGTAAGAGTTTTTGAAGTATATATGTCATAAGTGTCTATGGTTGGAGAACCCCTTTAAAGAAAAACATTGGTCAACAATTTTAGGAATTGTAAGGAAGGTTAGAAGATGTTTGGCTACGGTCACAGTCTGGTGGTTTCACATTTTATATAATTTAGGCTTTGCATGTGTTAGTTCACTATATCGCACCTCTGATCTCTCTATTGGACCATGTAAAACATAAAAAACCTATCGACAGGAGAAAGGATCTGCAGGATCGGTGATGGTAGTTACTGGGAACCCCACCAATCACTAGAGTGGGGATCCCTATCCTCTCTTATGGAGGAAATAGTATGGAGCCGTTGCGAGGCATGCGCACTGCCACACTCCATTCAGTGTCTATGGGACTGATGGGGACAGCCGAGAACATCAGCAGCCGCGTATATATATATATATATATATATATATATATATATATATATATATATATATATATACAGTACAGACCAAAAGTTTGGACACACCTTCTCATTTAAAGATTTTTCTGTATTTTCATGACTATGAAAATTGTACATTCACACTGAAGGCATCAAAACTATGAATTAACACATGGAATTATATACTTAACAAAAAAGTGTGAAACAACTGAAATTATGTCTTATATTCTAGGTTCTTCAAAGTAACCACCTTTTGCTTTGATGACTGCTTTGCACACTCTTGGCATTCTCTTGATGAGCTTCAAGAGGTAGTCACCGGAAATGGTTTTCACTTCACAGGTGTGCTCTGTCAGGTTTAGTAAGTGGGATTTCTTGCCTTATAAATGGGGTTGGGACCATCAGTTGTGTTGTGCAGAAGTCTGGTGGATACACAGCTGATAGTCCTACTGAATAGACTGTTAGAATTTGTATTATGGCAAGAAAAAAGCAGCTAAGTAAAGAAAAACGAGTGGCCATCATTACTTTAAGAAATGAAGGTCAGTCAGTTTGAAAAATTGGGAAAACTTTGAAAGTGTCCCCAAGTGCAGTTGCAAAAACCATCAAGCGCTACAAAGAAACTAGCTCACATGAGGACCGCCCCAGGAAAGGAAGACCAACAGTCACCTCTGCTTCTGAGGATAAGTTTATCCGAGTCACCAGCCACAGAAATTGCAGGTTAACAGCAGCTCAGATTAGAGACCAGGTCAATGACACACAGAGTTCTAGCAGCAGACACATCTCTACAACAACTGTTAAGAGGAGACTTTGTGCAGCAGGCCTTCATGGTAAAATAGCTGCTAGGAAACCACTGCTAAGGACAGGCAACAAGCAGAAGAGACTTGTTTGGGCTAAAGAACACAAGGAATGCACATTAGACCAGTGGAAATCTGTGCTTTGGTCTGATGAGTCTAAATTTGAGTTCTTTGGTTCCAACCACCGTGTCTTTATGCGACGCAGAAAAGGTGAACGGATGGACTCTACATGCCTGGTTCCCACCGTGAAGCATGGAGGAGGAGGTGTGATGGTGTGGGGGTGCTTTGCTGGTGACACTGTTGTCGATTTATTCAACATTGAAGGCATACTGAACCAGCATGGCTTCATTAGGAGAATATTTCTGTGTGAGCACATATAAAGGAGCAGGTGAGATTAGGGTCCCAGCACTATACACTCGCTCTCTTTCTTATTTGTGAGGTATGTACAAGGACCCTTCTTCACTGATAAAGCCATGTACAATAGTTTAGTTATTATATTCTGTAACGTTCATTAACTTGTAAATAACCTGCAGTCTATAATGAGCCGTGTTAATAATATGATCCCACCAATAGTGACAATAAACTGTGTTGGTATAGTACTTTTTTTTTTCATCACTAGATGGCAGTGCAGCAGTGTAAATGTGTGAGAGAATGGGATGATGGCGCCATTATTGATCACTGGCGGCATTTTCTCTGTATTGGGTAAACTGGAGATAAACCGCTCTTGTCAGCAGATAGAATATTTCAGACTTTTGCCATATTGATTAATTTGCACATAATTTTCCTGTTTACAGTTTAGGCACCTGGATGGTGGAGGCCTGCATTACACATGTGGACATCTACAAATTCCAGGACTTAAACATCATATATATCTTGTTTTTTTCACTTGAAAGTCCATTATTATCCGTAAATAAGCCGGAGCCTTCACAATTTTACTTACTTAATAATAATCTATTAATCTTGAATAAATGCTCCAGATCCTGGATTTTACAATTTGGCTATTATGTTCCATTATGTAAAATCTGGAGCTGACCTTCTTTATTGGTAAATCACGATGTAATTCAGGTTAATGATTCTTATGATTTTGCTAATAAAAACACTATTGCATTGTACACGTGTCGTTGTGTGATTGATCTAGATCCCAGCAGCCTCAATTGTCCGCTATTATTGAGAAGTCTTGACTGCTAGATATGGCAGTGTCATCAATCTCAAGAAGCCTTTTATTCCCACATACATGATAGAATCCAATAGTAAACATCAGCATATCCCTTCCAGGAGCGGAACGACATCGGTCACAGAGGGTGCGACCGGGCCCGTCAGGAGGGGGGTCGGCCGCCACCAGCACTTATTTCAGTTAGAGGTGCATGCAAGGACACACATTCAGCTGAAATGTATTGAGACGCAGAGACCATCTGTGTCCCTGCACCGCAATACACCCTGCCAGCCAATCAGAGGCCGGCTGTTGACGTTGGTGTGCCAGTCACAGGCGGCACATGACCGTGACGTCATGCACCATGCCAGCAAGACGAAGTTAGATGCCAGTTCCTTCAAGTGCTATAGAAGAATACGCTGCGAGTTGTGGGAGTGGAGGAAGGGAAGAAGAAGAATTTATTTATTTTTAAATGTATTGGAGAAGAACAGCAAACATTATTAATGGAAGGGGCACAGGATGGGGGACATTATACCAGGAAGGGTACAATAAGAAAGCACAGCAACACACTGCAAGGGACAATACATATGCAGACACTGAGAACATAAGAGCTAAACTGCATTATTGCTAAATAAAATGTACTTACAAAAAATGAAGGTTCTTAGCGCACAAATTGGCCAATTCATGTATGCCCATCAACCACGACAAGGTAGCCTCCGCATGATGGGTAACTAACCTCTTAAACATGCCTCTCTTGGGCTATAAGCCTACAATATAAGTGGGCAAACATGCCTCTCTTAGGAGAGAAACCTACAAATTTAAGTGGGCAGGTAGAAACCAACACTAATTAAAAGCACCCGTGGGCTGATGGGTGCTTATACCAGGAAGGGTCCCAGGATGAAGTGCATTATACCAGGAAGGGTCCCAGGATGGGGAACATTATACCAGGAAAGGGCTCAGGATGGGGGACATTATACCAGGAATGTGCTCATGATGGGGACATTATACCAGGAATGTGCTCAGAATGGGGTACATTATACCAGGAAGATGCCCAGGATGGAGTGCATTATACCAGGAAGGTGCTCAGGAAGGGTAACATTATACCAGGAAGGTGCCAAGGATGTAGTGCATTATACCAGGAAGGTGCTCATGATGTAGTGCATTATACCAGGAAGGTGCTCATGATGTAGTGCATTATACCAGGAGGTGCTCATGATGTAGTGCATTATACCAGGAAGGTGCTCAGGATGGGAAACATTATACCAGGAAAGGGCGCAGAATAGAGCACATTATACAAGGAAGAGGCCCAAGATGTACAGTTGAAACCAGAAGTTTACATACAGTATATAAAAAGACACATATGCATGTTTTTCTCAATATCTGACATGAAATCAGAATAAACCTTTCCCGTTTTTTTAAATGCCTTAATACATTCTCTCTCTCCTTATTCTGGCATTTGGCAAATATTAAAAATTATGGTAATCCTAATTGACCTAAAACGGGAAAGGGCATCAGCGTTCCCATGTAACTTCCCAGGCCTATGCTCTACGTGAAAGTTGAAGTCCTGAAGAGCTAGGAACCATCTAGTTACCCTGGCATTGTTACCCCTCTTTTCCCTCAACCATCTCAACGGGGCATGGTCTGACACCAACTTAAACTTCCGGCCTAGTAGGTAGTATCTTAATGTATCTACGGCCCACTTTATGGCTAAACACTCCTTTTCTACTATTGCATAGTTTTTCTCGCAGGAGGACAGCTTCCGGCTCAGATAGAGAATGGGATGTTCTTCCCCATTTATCCATTTATCTCTTGAGAGAGTACAGCTCCTAGACCAAGCTCTGAAGCGTCTGTCTGGACCACAAACTCTTTCTTAACCCCTTTACCCCCGAGGGTGATTTGCACGTTAATGACCAGGCCAATTTTTACAATTCTGACCACTGTCACTTTATGAGGTAATTACTCTGGAAAACTTAAATGGATCCCCCTGATTCTGAGATTCTTTTTTCGTGACATATTGTACTTCATGATTGTGGTAAAATTTCTTCGATATCACTTGTGTTTATTTGTGAAAAAAATGGAAATTTGGCGAAAATTTTGAAAATTTTGCAATTTTCAAAATTTTTATTTTTATGCCCTTAAATCAGAGAGATGTGTCACACAAAATAGTTAATAAGTAACATTTCCCACATGTCTAATTTACATCAGCACAATTTTGGAACCAAATTTTTTTTTTTTAGGGAGCTATAAGGGTTAAAAGTTGACCAGCGATTTCTCATTTTTCCAACAAAATTTACAAAACCATTTTTTTAGGGACCACATCACATTTGAAGTCACTTTGAGAGGTCTTTATGACAGAAAATACCCAAAAGTGACACCATTCTAAAAACTGCACCCCTCAAGGTGCTCAATACCACATTCAAGAACTTTATTAACCCTTCAGGTGCTTCACAGGAATTTTTGGAATGTGGAAGAAAAAAATGAACATTTAACTTTTTTCACAAAAATGTTAGTTTAGACCCAATTTTTTTATTTTTGCAGGGGTAACAAGAAAAAATGGACCCCAAAATTTGTTGTGCAATTTCCCCTGGGAACGCAGATACCCCATATGTGGGGAAAAAACACTGTTTGGGCGCACGGCAGGGCTTGGAAGGGAAGGAGCGCCATTTGACTTTTTGATTGGAATATTTGCTTGAATAATTAGCGGACGCCATGTCGCATTTGGAGAGCACCTGTGTGCCTAAACATTGGGGCTTCCCCATAAGTGAACCCATTTTGGAAACTAGACCCCACAAGGCACCTATCTAGATGCATAGTGAGCACTTGGAACCCCCAGGTGCTTCACAAATTGATTCGTAAAAAAGAAAAAGTGGAAAAAAAAACACTTTTTTATTTTTACGGATTAATTTGTGAAGCACCTGGGGGTTCCAAGTGCTCAATATGCATCTAGATAGGTGCCTTTGGGGGTCTAGTTTCCTAAATGGGGTCACTTGTGGGGGAACTCCAATGTTTAGGCACACAGGGGCTCTCCAAACGCGACATAGTTTCAACTTGTTATCGGACACCATATCGCGTTTGGAGAGCCCCTGTGTGCCTAAACATTGGATCTCCCCCACAAGTGACCCCATTTTGGAAACTAGACCCCTCAGGGAACTTATCTAGATGTGTGGTGAGCACTTTGAACCCCCAAGTGTTTTGCAAAGGTTTATGACGTAGAGCCGTGAAAAAAATATATTTTTTTCCACAAAAATGCTCTTTTAGCCGCAATATTTTTATTTTCACAAGGGTACTAGGAGAGATTGGATCCCAAAAGTTGTTGTGCAATTTCTTCTGAGTACGCTGATACCCCATGTGTTGGAGAAAACTACTGTTTGTGCGCATGTCAGGGCTTGGAAGGGAAGGAGTGATGCTTTGGAATGCAGACTTTGATGGAATGGTCTGCGGGCGTCATGTCACGTTCTCAGAGCCCCTGATGTGCCTAAACAGTGGAAATGCCCAACAAGTGCCCCCTTTTTGGAACAGATACCTGATTTGTCAATTTTATAATGTAGTGTTATACGCCAGTTGTGTAAGACAACCTGACAAACACTACACAACTGAAGTATGACAACCTGACGAACATTACGTCAGCTGTGTAGTGTTCGTCAGGTTGTCATACATCAGAAATTAATTCAATAGTCCATGGAAGTATGGTACCTTTTGAAGCAGTCTTTCATGCAGAGGCCAGGTTTGTCGGGGCAGGTGTCACATTGGTAAATGGTGTCCTTGCGTATTCCCCTTCGGTAACACACTCGGCACTTCTTTTGTGACTTACCTTTTTTTCCGCTGTGAGGGATCTGCCCCAGGAAATGCTGGTCAGGTACAATTCTAGGTCCTTCAGTTCCAGAAGTAGAGGGGCCCGCTCCACCACCACTGCCAAATATCAGGGCCTTGATAACTGTCTCCTGGAAGTGAAGGTACGACGTAGAAGTCTGGCCTGCACATTTTGACAGAAGGAAAGCGTTGTGCATTGCCATCTGAACAATGTGCACGGCCGGCTTCTTATACCATACCTTGGCCTTTCTCAAAGCACTGTACGGCTGGAGGACTTGATCGGAGAGATCAACTCCCCCCATGTACTTGTTGTACCCCACTACACAGTCTGGTTTGGCGACCTGTGTAGTGGAACCTCTTACAGTGCTGAGGGTGCTGCCATCACCATGTATGGTGGTCAAGAGAAGGACATCCCTCTTGTCCTTGTACTTGACCACCAACAGGTGGTCGCTACATTGGGCTCTGCTCTCACCCCTTCTGAGCAGCTGCCCAATTAGCGCCTTTGGGAGTCCTTTCTGATTTTTGCGGACAGTACCGCAAGCTGCGGTATGTCGCGCAGAGAGGGACTTGAAGAGCGGGTTACTTGTATAAAAGTTATCCACGTACAGGTGATAACCTTTATCCAGCAGTGGGTGCACCAAGTCCCACACAATTTTCCCACTCACTCCCAGAACAGGGGGGCATTCAGGGGGTTCAATCCAGGAGTCCTTCCCTTCATAAACTCTAAACTTGTGAGTGTACCCTGAGGTACTCCCCCAAAGCTTATACAGCTTGATCCTGTACCTGGACCTTTTACTGGGCAGGTACTGCCGGAATTCAAGCCGCCCCTTAAAAGAAATTAAGGACTCATCCACGCAGATGTCCCTTTGGGGCACGTGCACTTCACCAAACTTGTTGAAGTGCTCGATGACCGGCCGAACTTTGAAAAGACGATCAAAGTTTGGGTCATCGCATGCAGGACACATTGCATTATCTTGGTAATGCAAGAACTTGCGGATGGCCTCAAAACGTGTCTGGGTCATGACCATTCGGAACACTGGAGTGTTATACAAAACGTCAACACTCCAGTATTGCCGAACCTCTGTTTTTTTCAGGATCCCCATATGAAGGACCAGGCCCCAAAACTTCATCATTTCTTCTGCGTCTACAGGAGACCAGTTAGAAAATGATGAAGAGGGGTTTTGTTCCAAAAATTGATGAGCATACAAATTAGTTTGGCCCACCATGAGGTTTATAAAGTCCTCAGAGAAAAAGACTTTGAAAAAGTCTATTTCTGTCAGGCCGGTGGTGTCAAACTTGATTCCTGATTCCGCCACGAAATCAGGAATCAGTGGCTCAACATTTTCGGGGGGCGAGGTCCATATGGGGTCAGTAGTGGGGGGCGCTGGAACATCTTCTCTCCTGCGACGACTGCGGGGCGGTCCAGCAGCACCTGAGGAGGAAGAGGAGGAAGAAGAGGAGGACGATGAGGCGTCGGAAAAGTAAAGAAATGTGGGATCCTCACCCTCGCTGTCAGTCTCAGTGTCGGAGGCAACAATAGCGTATGCCTCCTCCGCTGAATAGCAAGTTTGGGATGAGCCGGACATTTTTTTTTTCTCGTGTATGTGGTGCGTGTGTGTCAGTACTTTATTTAGAGTGTGTGTGTGTCAGTGTGCTTGGTGTGAATTTTTTTTTTCTGAAAAAAAAGAGAAAAAAAGGAACTACCGTAGGTGGTGCAAACAGCGAGCACGAGTGCGGATCGGTGAACTATGTCACCTATCAACTCTCGGCAGCTGCTGGGTGTGTGCGCGGATGTGGTGCAAAGGTGGGGGGGGAGAATTGACAGGGGCAAGAAAAAGTCCTGAAAAGCAGCGAGCACGGACGTTGATCAGTGACGTAGATGTGGCACCCCAGGGGTCTGGTTTCCACAGTAATGTAATGTTATGTCTGAGAGCAGGTGGGAGGTCCTTTGGTCAGGGATCCTGTGCATGCCACACCTCCTGCCCAGTCTTGGGAGGGGAAGAACTTCCCCTATATAAACCTGGGGCTGAGGCAGGGTTAGGAGTTTCAGAAAGGAGAAGACAGGGAGCAGAGCTGCTCTATGGGCTCTGCTCCACAGGCAGGCCCTGTCCTGGGGCCTGAGCCTGGAGTAGAGAAGAAGTAGAGAAGAGAGCAGCTATGGGAAGAAACAGCAGGAGCTCTGTGGGGAGCAGTGTTACAAGGAGTCAGGGGCTGGCAGCTGCAGAGCTCGCCCTGACTGAGAAGATTTCTTACCGGACCCGGAGTCCGAGGCTGTGGGAACTAACTCCTATCCAGCAGCAGAAACCGACCGGCAGGGGATTGCAGGTCCTCTGGCCCAGAAACCCGAAGGCCCCGAGTCACCGGCCATACGGGTGAGCACCACACGGTACACTCAGGGACGTGGGCTACTTATACCCGCCTCTAGCAAGGTAGCCAGAAGAGTATCGTTAGTTTGGGAGGCCTACAACTCCGCCTGGCCAGGGGAGATCCCATCTGCTCAAGGACTGACCAGGCCCCAATCGCTAGCCAGTACTCCGGGAGGGTCTATCTTTGTCACCAGTAAAGACCCTGAACTACACAGTACCGTCTCCGAGTGGTTCCTGCTACCCCCATCATCCACGTCGGCTGCCCTGAGGCCATACCCCTCCCGTTGGGGGTTATACTATCACGCTGCACAATCCTACCACCGGCCTCAGCGGTCTGCCCTGCAGCGGCAGCTCCATAGCTGCATTCAACGGGTGGCGTAGTCGTCCAACATTTACCGCTAAAACAGCGCCACTTAGTCTGACTCCCTGGGCACGGACCGGATCACCGCCACGAGACTACAACCCTCAACAGATCCGGCTCCGGGTAAGCTCCCGCGTGCGCAACGCAGCGCGACACAGGCCCAGGGGCGCGTCAACTTTTGGCGTAGTCGGCAGGATCTCGTGCCCGCAACCACCGGGTACTGCGTGCCTGAAAAAGACTGTGAAAACTTACCCGTGGTGAAGATTCCCGCCATCCGGCGCCATCTTCTGCCTTCTTCCCGCCATCCGAGGCGTTTTCCCGCCATCCGGCGCCGTCTTGGAGACGCCGCGCGGGAAGAAGAGGGGCGTAGACTCCGAAAGCGCGCGAGATCTGAAGCTCCGCCCCACGCACTGACGCTGCTCAAGGTCCTGGAAGGGAGGAAGAGCGACGCTGACGTCATCGGAGCGCGACGCCAGGTCCTCTACCCCGACGATTGACTGCGGAGCCGCGGCCTACGGAAGAGGATCTCCGGAAGGTAGGCCACGGTCCACTAGGGGGGAGGAGGACACCAGGAACGGACAGCAAGATGGCGGACCGGCAGCAGACTAAGCTGCCCAGCATCGGCAGTGCCCCAGTCGTCGCCGGCCCCGACCAGCGCCGGGAGAAGACGCGTGACGCAGGAGCGGTCGCGGGAGCAGGTAAGAGGAGTCTCCCTGTCCCGGACGCTGCCAGCGTCAGCCTGCTCCCGGGCCCCCTGGTGGAGCCGCCGATTCCGGGCGCTGCAGACACCGACCTGCTCCAGCCCCCGCAACAAGCCCTGCGGCCAAGCCCTCCAGCCCTGGGCACTACCACCACCAGCCCGCGCCCAGGCCCAAAGTTGCACCCTCTGACCCCGGGCGTCATCAACGGCGACCCTCTCCACGCCTGGTCGCAAGGCCTGAACTCCCCAGGTGCAAAAGGACTGTACGCCCTCCACGTTCACCGGCTAACCGAGGAGGAGCTGCAGTATTACCAATACGAGGAAAGCCAAGAGGACCCGGACGGGTCTGAAGACTACCATCAGGAGGAGACAAAGAGAGGACACCGCTACTGAAGGGAAGTAGCATAAATAAAGAGCTGTACATAGTTACCCGTCAGGGTATGAGAACTTGCTGAAACTGTTAAATGATTGAAGTGTGGTCCCCGTTGGGACAAGTGTGAACTGTTATCCGTGTGTCCCTATCCCTTACCAGGCTGAGGACTGTGAGCAGCCATTCCCTATCCCTTACCAGGCTGAGGACTGTGAACAGCCATCCCTTTTTCCCCACTGGCCGAGGACTGAGAGCGGCCACCCTGTACATAGTTGGAGCGTAACCCAGGATGGACTAAAGACTGTTAAGGACTCGGGGAAGGACAAACCCCTATCTGGTTACGTCTCCCTGTTCTGGTGAAATGGACACCGTCACCCTGTTTTGGTGAAATGGACACCGTCTCTCTGTTTTCGTGAAATGGACACCTTGCTTCCCTCAAAGACTGCACCCGGTTGCGGACACGCCGTGACCACCTTTATGTGTTTCTTTATTGTATTGTTATTGTTATATCTTGTTATGTTTTTCTAAAATATGTTTAGTCCCGGAGTACTAAATTTTACTAGGGGGGAATGTGGCACCCCAGGGGTCTGGTTTCCACAGTAATGTAATGTTATGTCTGAGAGCAGGTGGGAGGTCCTTTGGTCAGGGATCCTGTGCATGCCACACCTCCTGCCCAGTCTTGGGAGGGGAAGAACTTCCCCTATATAAACCTGGGGCTGAGGCAGGGTTAGGAGTTTCAGAAAGGAGAAGACAGGGAGCAGAGCTGCTCTATGGGCTCTGCTCCACAGGCAGGCCCTGTCCTGGGGCCTGAGCCTGGAGTAGAGAAGAAGTAGAGAAGAGAGCAGCTATGGGAAGAAACAGCAGGAGCTCTGTGGGGAGCAGTGTTACAAGGAGTCAGGGGCTGGCAGCTGCAGAGCTCGCCCTGACTGAGAAGATTTCTTACCGGACCCGGAGTCCGAGGCTGTGGGAACTAACTCCTATCCAGCAGCAGAAACCGACCGGCAGGGGATTGCAGGTCCTCTGGCCCAGAAACCCGAAGGCCCCGAGTCACCGGCCATACGGGTGAGCACCACACGGTACACTCAGGGACGTGGGCTACTTATACCCGCCTCTAGCAAGGTAGCCAGAAGAGTATCGTTAGTTTGGGAGGCCTACAACTCCGCCTGGCCAGGGGAGATCCCATCTGCTCAAGGACTGACCATGCCCCAATCTCTAGCCAGTACTCCGGGAGGGTCTATCTTTGTCACCAGTAAAGACCCTGAACTACACAGTACCGTCTCCGAGTGGTTCCTGCTACCCCCATCATCCACGTCGGCTGCCCTGAGGCCATACCCCTCCCGTTGGGGGTTATACTATCACGCTGCACAATCCTACCACCGGCCTCAGCGGTCTGCCCTGCAGCGGCAGCTCCATAGCTGCATTCAACGGGTGGCGTAGTCGTCCAACATTTACCGCTAAAACAGCGCCACTTAGTCTGACTCCCTGGGCACGGACCGGATCACCGCCACGAGACTACAACCCTCAACAGATCCGGCTCCGGGTAAGCTCCCGCGTGCGCAACGCAGCGCGACACAGGCCCAGGGGCGCGTCATAGACACTGCTCAGCGCTCGGCCGCTGCAGGGCGCACGTAAAAAAAAAAACTGGGGGGGAGGAGGATTGGGGGTAAAAGGAGGGGGGGAGAGGAGGAGGGGGGGAGAGGGGTGGATGAGGGGAGAACAGAGATGGACTTACCAAAGTCTTCTCTGTTCTTCTTTCAGCAGGATCAGCAGCAGGTTCTGGAAGAGGCTCTGGAGCAGGATCCGCAGCAGCTGGATAAGGAGCTGGAGACCCAGGACCCTGGAGACAGCAGCAGGACGCCGAAGCTGGAGACCCAGCAGCCTGGAGACAGCAGCAGGATGCCGGAGCAGGAGATCCAGGACCCTGGAGACCGCAGCAGGATGCCGGAGCAGCAGCAGCGACTGGAGCAGGTAAGAGAAAGGTCTTGTAGTGTAACAGAAGATTCTGTGGCACTACAAGGCCCAGCACAGCGCAGATCAGACGTGACCGCTCTGTAGAAATCCTCACCAAGTGTGAGGATCTGCAGGGCGGTCACAGGGGGGTGACAGGGTGGTGACAGGCAGGTCACCGGCTGGTCACCACCCGGTCACCTCCCGGTCAGGTACTCTGATTGGTGCGATCAATGATGACATCGATCGCACCAATCAGAGATGGCAGGGGCCTGGGCAGCATCACAGGGGGTCACAAAGAGGTGACAGGCAGGTCACAAGCCGGTCATCGCCCTGTGACCGCCCTGTCACCTGTGTTCAGGTACTCTGATTGGAGCGATCGATGTCATCATCGATCGCTCCAATCAGACCTGGCTGGGGCTTATTTGACATCACAGGGGGTCATGGGGAGGTGACAGGCAGGGTTACTAGGCAACAGCCGAGGATCGGTGCTCTTAGGAGCACCGATCCCAGGCTGCACATCACTGTTTCTGGCAATCTGATGCTGGCGCCATCTACCCTAAGGTAAGATGGCACCGGAATTTTAATGCTATCACCGCGACTTCGGTCGCGGTGCCGCATTAAAGATAGGGCGTATTAATACGTATCTGGTCCATAAGGCCCAGGGCACAGATACGTACTAATACGCCCTATGTCATAAAGGGGTTAAAGTCTGGTGCGACCAGGACCGGTTGTTTACACAGTGCTGACTTCAACAGTTGGAACGTGGTCTCTGTTTTCTCCGTCCACTTCCCCATGGTTGACCTGGTGCTTTTTAGGAGATCCGTCAGTGGTGCAGCCATCATGGCAAAATTTGGGTTAAACTGCCGGTAATATCCCACCATTCCCAGGAATGCTCTCACTTGCTTCTTGGAGAGCAGTTGCGGGCAGGTCTGGATTGCCTCCACTTTATTAACTTGCGGCTTTATTTCGCCTCTCCCGACGACATAGCCCAAGTACTTGGCCTCCTCTTTTCCAAAGGTGCATTTTTTCAGATTTATTGCAAATCCCGCCTTCCTTAGAGCATCCAGAATTGGCTGTAGTTTAGGTCTAAAGTCTAGGCTAAAAACTACAATGTCGTCAAGGTAGGCTGCGGCATACTTCTTATGTGGGGCTATGATCCGATCCATAGCCCTCTGGAAGGTGGCTGAGGCCCCCTGTAACCCGAATGGCATCCAAGTGTATTGAAAGCACCCATCTGGGTGTAGAGAAAACCGTCTTCTCCTTGGCCACCTGGGACATGGGGATCTGCCGATAGCCCTTCGTCAGGTCGAGAGTGGTGATGTATCTCGCCTGTCCAAGCCTTTCGATGAGTTCGTCAACGCGGGGCATCGGGTACGCATCACACTTGGACACCTCATTCAGCCGGCGCTAGTCATTACAAAACCTCCACTCTCCACTCTTTGGTACGAGGACGATTGGGCTCGACCACCCACTCTTTGACTCCTCTATCACATCGAGGTCTAACCTCCTTTTCACCTCGGCCGAGATCATTTCCCGGCGTGCTTCCGGAACCCGATACGGCTTCAAATTCACTCTTACATGTGGTTCTGTTAACTCGTCATGCTCTACCACCTGAGTATGCTCCGGCAACTCTGAGAACAGCTCTCGATTCCACTGTAGTAGTTCTCGACACTCTTGCTTCTGGGCTGGCAATAGAGTCTCTGAAAAAGTGACCTCTTCCACCTTGCCTTCGGGAGCGGCTCCCAGGCAAGGAGTTTCCACAGGCTCCCGATTCCGCCACAGCTTGAGCAAGTTCACATGGTATACTTGGTGCGGCTTTCTTCAGCCATGCTGGTGGACTCGGAGTTCACTTAACTGAGTTTCTCCACCACCTCATATGGGCCCTGCCACTTGGCCAGGAACTTACTTTCGACAGTGGAAATGAGAACCAGAACACTATCCCTGATCAAGGTCACCAGACTCCTGGAGTCCAACAGCCCATCACTCCATTAACGGACATGGCACACCCCTGCGGTCCCTCGCCGTGTCGACAGTCCACACTGCATGTTGGGTAAGCATAGTATGAACATCATCTGCCAAGGCTCAGCAGATGTATGACACTGGGCGGCTACGTGTCCCGGACTGCGACATCGCCAACAAATCACATCCTTCACAACAGACCTTGCAGTCTCTTCAGTGGAAATGGAATGCCATCAGTTGTAGCTCTGAATCCCTTCCATGGTGAACCCATCCCCTTTTGGGCACTCCAGTAAGGGAAGGTGGCTATGTCGGGTTTCCCCAGGGATTTTTCGACCACTTGGTATCTTTCTACCAGACCTACGAGATTGTCTGCGTCCGAGGGTCACCTTGGGCAAACCAGGTCTGCATCGGCCTGGTTAGGGAATGGATGAACCTGTCCATCACCACACGCTCAACCATCTGGGCAGGAGAGGAAGACACTGGCTGCAGCCATTTTTGTACAAGATGTAACAAGTCGAACATCTATGAGCGTGGAGATCTGTCGCCAGCATACGCCCAGTGGTGGACCCTTTGTGCTCTGACAGACATAGTCACTCCTGAGCGTGCCAATATTTTGGTTTTTAATTTGGCGTATTCCTTTGCGTCCTGTAAAGTCAGATCGTAATAAGCCTTCTGCGGCTAGAATTGGGGGCTTTGTGGGCAGTACACAATGTTAGTACTAGTATAGTTGGCTATCATACAGTGTGAGGAGTATTATACTGTGTACACAGGAGATGTGGGCCATTATAGTGTATACTAGATGGTGGCCCGATTCTAATGCATCGGGTATTCTAGAATAGGTATGCGGCCGACCGGGCGCAATCAGCAGAGCTGTGTTTAAATTTGGGGCCAAAATCGCTGATTGGTCGCGTTCGGCAACCGCGACCAATCAGCAAAGCGGTGTTTAAATTTGGCGGCAATATCGATGATTGGTCGCGGGCGGCGGCCGCGACCAATCAGCGAACCATGTTAGTGAGGACTGGAGAGCGTGTTTAAATTTGGCACCAAAATCGCTGATTAGTCGAGACCAATCAGCAGAGCGGTGTTTAAATTTGGCGCCAATACTGCTGACTGGTCGCGGCCGCCGACCGCGACCAATCAGCAGAGCGATGCACAGCGGGGTTTAAATTTGGCTCCAAAATCGCTGATTGGTCGCCGGCCGCGACCAAACAGCAGAGTGTTGTTTAAATTTGGCGCCAAAATCGCTGATTGGTCGAGGCCAGCGACCGCAACCAATCAGCAGAGCGTTGTTTAAATTTGGCGCCAATCTCGCTGATTGATCGCGGATGGCGGCCGTGACCAATCAGCAGTGCGGTGTTTAAATTTGGCACCAAAATCGCTGATTAGTCGCGACCGCGACCAATCAGCAAAGAGGTGTTTAAATTTGGCGACAATAGTGCTGATTGGTCGCGGCCGGCGACCGCGACCAATCAGCAGAGCGATGCAGAGCGGGGTTTAAATTTGGCGCCAAAATCGCTGATTGGTCACCGGCTGCGACCAATCAGCAGAGCGGTGTTTAAATTTGGCACAAAAAGCGCAGATTGGTCGCGGCCGGTGGTTGCTGACATCCAATTGGTCGCGGACGCTATTTAAAATTGCCGCACAAATCGGTGATTGGTCGCTGTCTTGGCCCGCGACCAATGACTGATCTTGGCGCCAAAGTTAAACACTATTGTGCTGATTGGTTGCGGACGCTGACCGCGACCAATCACCGATTTGGGCGCCAAATTTATATATCGGCCGCGACCAATCACCGATTTGGGCGCCAAATTTAAATATCGGCCGCGACCAATCACCGATCTTGGCTCCACATTTAAACACTGCTGTGGTGATTGGTCGCGGCCGATATTTAAATTTGGCACCAAAATCGGTGATTGGTCGCGGCCAGCGTCGGCGACCAATCAGCACAGCGGTGTTTAAGTTTTGCGCTAAGATCAGTGATTGGTCGGGTCCGAAGACCGCGACCAATCATCGAATCGTCTTGGTGAGGACCGGGGAGCGGCGCTGCCTGTGCGTCTACTTACGCTGCGAGAACCCGGGACTTCGCGGGCGCTCGCAACAGAAGTATCCCGACCCGCAGCGCCGCTCCCCGGTCCTCCCTTCCGCATGGAGGTCAGCGGCGCCGGCGGTCCTTCCGCTGATACCGGCCGGGAGATGAGCGCCTCGCGCCGCTCATCTCCCGGCTGCATCTCCGTCCCGCAGATGGGTCCGGCGGTCGGGTTCCTTCTGCTGTTGCCGGCCGGGAGATGAGCCGCTAACGGCCGCCATCTTTTTTTAGAAATCCCCCGGCGCTGATTGGCCGCTGCCGGACCAATGAGCGACGCGGGATTTCCTGGACAGACAGACAGACAGACGGGATAAGACGATTATATATATAGATATGGGAGCTATGCGGACATCCTGGTGTAGAGAGCATTATACTGAGTATTGGGGGCTTTGAGGATATTATACTGTATTAGAACTACTGTAGAGTTGTAGGAAACTATTAAAAGGTAGTTGCAAAAACAAAGAAAATATCCATCTATCCATCTATCTATTGTCATCTATCTGTCTGTACTTCATGTCTTAGTGTCTATTTATCTCTCTTCTAGAGATGCGTCAAACTGCTAAAATTCAATGAGACAAATTCACTTGAATTCGGCCAGAAAATGTGATTTGCGGCAAATGTATTCAACGCAAATTGAATTACTGGTAAACTTGTGATGGGTAGATGTTACATAAGATGTTGTTAAGTGTAGCACCCCGAGGACTCGGCTGCTACAGGGGTATTGCACCTCGAACCAGAGGTGCGGTATTCCACTCCCGGGTAAGGATGGAGTGTGGAACGGGGCTCAGTTAGCTGCATACACTACACTCACCCCATTTCCGGGGGACAGATCAACGGTACTCCCACCAGATAGATGTGCAGGTACGACAGCGTCTGTCCCTGGCTGGAGTGGGGAGGGGGGAGGAATATCCCAGTGGTGTAGGAGCAGACAGGGGAGGGACTCTGGGCATAGGTAGGAGCCCATTGGGTGCTGGTCACCTGGGCTCGGGTGTCAGAAGGGAGTATAAAAGGTGGGCACCATGATAGAACGGGAGAGAGGTGCAGAGGAGTGCAGTCTGAGAGAGTTCAGCCAGAGAGGGATGACAGGGAGCTGTGGCTCAGTCCGGGCCCAGCTCCAGAGCCAGGCCTGAAGTGGAGGCCTGAAGCAGAGAGAGAGAGAGAGAAGTAAGAGGAAGAAGGAACATAAACACCAGGAAAGGCCCAGAGACGCAAGAAAAGAGGGAACCCTAAGATCCCACGGAATAACGGGTGAAGGGTTGGCAGAACAGGGTACCGGATCCCAAACTGGTGGAGGCCAATTATCCTTAGCCAGGAACCGGAGGTCGTGGTCAAGTCTTGGCGCGACCCCTCACCATATCCACCAGGAAGGCATACCGTATAGGGTCAGGGAAACCGGGAAAGGTTTCGCCACCAGAAGGCCCGAGGGAGCCGGACAAAGGTGGGTCCCTGGTGGGGACGGCCAGTAGGAAGGAAGAGAGGGGAGCTCTGGACCACGCTCTGGAATTGCCTGGGAGTTGGCCGAGTCCCTGACCTGGTGGACGCAGCATGACTCGGGCGGTCTTGACTGCGCACAAGGGACCTGATAAAGAACTGTGAGTAAAGCATTGAAAACTGCAGCTGTACGTCTCACTGATTCCTTGTCGCATTAGCACTATTAGGACGGGGACTACTATAACATCACTACCATCATCCCCTCTTCGCCTGCTGCCCTGGGGCCATACCCCTCCCGTTGGGGGTTATACTATCCACGCTGCACACCCGTACCACCGGCCTCAGCGGTCTGCCCTGCAGCGGCGGCTTCATAGCCGCAATCAACGGGTGGCGTAGTCGAACAATATAACATCTTATTCTAAGTTCTGCCACTTGGTTTGACACCCTGGGCACGGACCGGGTCACCGCCACGAGGACTACTACCCCTATCAGATCCGGCTCCGGGTATTCCCCGCATGCGCAACGCTGCATCACAACATGGCCCAGGGGGTGCATCATAAGCATCCAGCAACTAGGGGGGTTAACAGGGTGCAGCTAAAGTGAGTAGTCAGGCCTGCCCCAGTGAGACTGGGTAGTGTCAGTTCTGAGCTGGAGAGCCAGCTTAAGGCTGTGTGCCCACGATGCATTTTTTAAGCGTTTCCGCAGCGGCAAAAACGCTGCAAAAATGCATGGTAGAAAGCCTGCCATGTTCCCCAATGGTAATCCGCATGTGCTTTGCACATGCTGCGGAAATTTCCGCTGCGGGTTATCATTGTGGGAAAAAACGCAGCACTACCAAATATTTTGCGGAAGCACAGCGTTTTTGCCGCCACTGACTTTCATTGGAACGCATGGAATCCGCATCACTACATCTGTAGATGCGGAATCCAAACGTTTCAGTGTGCGGATGGTACCAGGGTCTGGAGGACAGGAGACTCTCCTCCAGACCCAGGTACCATAGAACCTGTAAAAGAAAGAATAAAATATATATTATACTTACCTTCTGATGGCCCCCGCTGCGATCGTCTTCACTTGCCGGCAGATCGCGGTGGACTGAAGGACCTGCGCTGACATCATAGTCATGTGACGGCAGGTCCTTCGGTGTAGTGTACCGCGAGCTGGGCATCGTGGGCACATATCCTTAAGGATGCCGACCTCTTCATCAGGCTGATGAGGATACTGGGACTCTCCCACTGTGACTGCCATTTAGTTGCTAGTGGTATCTATAGTAGAAAGTAGTGGAGAAAGGAGTAAACTGTTGTTTAGCAAAAGCAAGGATTGAACACCACATCTGAGGACTGGACTCATCCTTCCATTCTAATCGCCCCATCGTACCTCACAGCACTAGAAGGTAAAGCCTGTGACACTGTGGACCGTGGACTGCTGGTGGGAGCATTGCTGTTGTGGGAGTATAGAAGTGTGCTACTAAAGAGACTTGATCTGTGCTGTACTGTACTAGTAAGAAAGACTGTTTATTAATGTGCTTTTAAGAAGAAACTATTTGTTACTGGAGCCTGTTGCTCAAGGGACTTAAATTGCACTGGCCGTGCGGCTTCATTAAATGCGACTGTTCATGAGGACTCGTGTCAAATGTGTCTGGTCAGCAAGTGAATCCAGCTATATGTCTGTGCCTGAGGGTCAATGCCCCTGTATGACTGAGAGAAACTGCAGTATATGGTCACCCTGAGTAACGGTTCGCCCAGGATTCCAAAGAATTCATGAACCTGTCTCTCCGCTATCTAAACCTAGCGGTGTGCACGTAACATTGGTGGCCCGTACGGGGAGTCCTGAGCGGGAATTAGCGTATAGGAGGGAGAAGAGGCAAAGTGTCTGGAAAAACATAGCAGCAAAGTGTAGCACCCTGAGGATTCGGCTGCTACAGGGGTATTGCACCTCAACCCAGAGGTGTGATATTCCACTCCCGGGTAAGGATGGAGTGTGGATCTGAGCTCGGTAGGCTGCATGCACTACACACATCCCATTTCCGAGGAGCAGACCGACGGTACTCCCACTTAGAAATGTGCAGGTACGACCGAGTCTGTTCCTGGCTGGAGTGGGAGGGGGGTGGTACATCCCAAGTAGTGTAGGGGCAGATAGGGGGAGCAGCCTGGGTAAAGATAGGAGCTCATTGGGTGCTGGTCACCTGAGCTCACACATAGAGGGTGTATATAAGGTGGGCACCATCAAAGAACAGGGTCAGTCTGCTGTAGAGGAGGAGTGAGTCAGCCTTTTGCAAAGAGTCTGTTGGAGAGCAGAAGAGCAGAGCAGAGAAGCCTGAGCCAGAGTGAGAGAGGAGAAGAAAGAGAGACCCAGAGGGGAAACAGAAGAAAGGACTCTAAGACCCCAAATCCAATCCACGGGTGAAGAGTCGGCATCAGGGTACCGGAACCCAAGCTGGTGGGGGCAAAAACACACCCCAGCCAGAGACCGGAGGCCGTGGGCAGCGTCTGCCACGGCCACCCACCACATCCACCCCGAAGGCATACCACGTGGAGGGTCAGGGAACCCAAGGCCAAGGGTGTCCCAACAGAAGGCCCGAGGGAGCTGGACCTGGGTGGATCAATAGTGGGGACGGCCAGAGAAAGGACAGAAGGAGAGCTCAGGGTCACGCTCCGGACTCGCTTGGGGGTTGGCTGGATCCAGGACCTGGTGGACGCAGCACGGCTCGGGTGGTCACTTGAAGCTGGAGTGACCGGAACATCAGCAGTGAGTAAACACCCTAAACTGCACCACCCGACTCTGTCTTCATTTAACACCTATGCTGCACCACCACAACCCCCATCCTCTGCACCTGACCCCCTGAGGCTATACCCCACCCGTTGGGGGTTATACCATCACAAGCTGCACCTACACCATCAGCCTCAGCGGACCCTGCTGCAGCGGCGGCCATAGTGACCGCAATACAACGGGTGGCGTAGTCGACATTAAGAACTTGATAACATCTGTAGGACTGCCACATACAACTGAGTTTGACACCCTGGGCACGGACCGGGTCACAGCCGCTCGGAGACTACAAACCCCCCCATCTGATCCGGTGCCGGGTATTCCCCTCAAAAAGGAATATGTCCCAGGGGGCGCGTCAACTTTGGCGTAGTCGGCAGGATTACGTGCCCGCAACACCCGGGTACTGCGTGCCTGAAGAAAAGTGCAAGTTTACCTCAGAAAGAAGTCTCCCGCCGGTTCCGGAGGGTCCACGCCATCGGACTCCATCACCAGTCGTTTCCCGCCGATTGTCCGCCATTTCCAACTTGTTCCCGCCATCTGCAGAGTTTCCCGCCACTGGGCGACGCTTCCCGCCAAAACCGCAGATTTCCCGCCTTGGAAGAGCAGCGGACGCCATTATGGGCGTGCCAAAGGAGGGCAAGAGGCCACCTCCCATCGTGGGCCAGGACAGAAAATGGCGCCAAAAGTGGAAACCGCCCCCACCAACAGAGACTGTGATGCTGGAGGTGTCTGTCAGCGTGAAAGAACTACCCCTGGAGCTGACAGTCACCGAGTTGCCCCGGGACCGCCCTCGAAGTGGGAGGAGACGAAAGGAGAGAACAAAGATGGGTGCCGCCTGGAGCAGTCTGGAGCGAGCGCACCCGGAGACAAGAAGTCTGGAGAGGAGTAGCAGAGAAGCTCACCCGGAGATGTCCAGAGAGCAGAGCAGCACCGGCCCGCTGGCCAGGAGCCTGCTGGAAGAAGAGCAGAGCAGCACCGACCCGTTGGTCAGGAGCCTGCTGGACACCACGACCCCACTAGGCCTAGTGGAGGTCCTTGCACAGCTCCCCCGAGACCGGGAGTGTGCGCAGACTGCCCTGGAGGGCCTCGCACGGAGGATGGCCCGGGTACAGCGCGAGATATTGGCGGAATGGAGCCGGGAGATGGCCCAGCAAGCTGAAACCAAGACGCAAGCTGAAACCAAGACCCGGAGCACGCCAGCCGAGATGAGGAAGGAGACCGCCTCTGAGGATGGCGCGGGAGGACCCAAGGCCGGAGACGGCGCCGAGGAGGGAGCCGAACGCATGGAGGCAGGTAAAGGGGACGCCTATACCCCAAGCCGTGACACCGCTTACCTGCCCCAGCTCCCCGTCGCAGAGCCCGAAAGTCCCCCTGCTGTGCCCGAAAACGCCATGTCACCGACGCAGACTAGGCCCCAACCGGAAGCCGCCGCCGCGACCCCTGTGACGTCACACGCCTCGACCCCGAGCGTGACCAAGCAGGAAGTACCACCAGCCTGGTCGCAAGGCCTAGTACCCCCGGGCGCCGCAATACCAACAGCGCCCCCTACCTCCGCGGAGCCTCCGGCCTGGCCGCAGGGCCAAGTAGCCCAGGGCGCCGCCGTCCTTACGGTGCCCTTCACCTTCCAGATACCCCAGGCCTGGCCGCAAGGCCCGGGCAACCCGGGCGCTAACACCACCGCGCCCATAAGACCAAGAGTGCCGCATCTGGGAGAGGACCTGTTCGCCCAGCATACGTGCCTGGACGGGTCTGAAACTAGAGTCAAAGGTAACCAAAAAGCAAGAGCAGGAGGACGCCGTCGCTAAGGACAGCGAAGCAGAAGCTGTATATAGTTGCCCGTCGGGGCACAGTAAACTGAAACTGAAACTGAAACAGTAAACCGTAAAATGAAACTGTTGTTGCTAATATAGTCCCCGTTGGGACCAGCATGTGTGAACTGTTACCCGTTTTTCCCTTAATCCCACTGACCGAGGACTGAGAGCGGCCACTATCCCTGTATATAGTTGCGCGTCCTAAAGCGCCCCCTACCGGTTTTATAGGAAAACCAGTTTTCCAGAGAGACTGTCGCACTTTACCCGGTCACACGTTGCACAGTGACCGGAGGAGGAGCCAGAGGCGACGAGAATGTTTTATGCTAATATATATTGTTTTATATGTTTTATATGTTATGCAAAAATTTGTATGTTTTGGTGTTGTTTTATGTCTTACAGCCCGAGGACGTGCTGTGATTTACCAGGGGGGAATGTAGCACCCTGAGGATTCGGCTGCTACAGGGGTATTGCACCTCAACCCAGAGGTGTGATATTCCACTCCCGGGTAAGGATGGAGTGTGGATCTGAGCTCGGTAGGCTGCATGCACTACACACATCCCATTTCCGAGGAGCAGACCGACGGTACTCCCACTTAGAAATGTGCAGGTACGACCGAGTCTGTTCCTGGCTGGAGTGGGAGGGGGGTGGTACATCCCAAGTAGTGTAGGGGCAGATAGGGGGAGCAGCCTGGGTAAAGATAGGAGCTCATTGGGTGCTGGTCACCTGAGCTCACACATAGAGGGTGTATATAAGGTGGGCACCATCAAAGAACAGGGTCAGTCTGCTGTAGAGGAGGAGTGAGTCAGCCTTTTGCAAAGAGTCTGTTGGAGAGCAGAAGAGCAGAGCAGAGAAGCCTGAGCCAGAGTGAGAGAGGAGAAGAAAGAGAGACCCAGAGGGGAAACAGAAGAAAGGACTCTAAGACCCCAAATCCAATCCACGGGTGAAGAGTCGGCATCAGGGTACCGGAACCCAAGCTGGTGGGGGCAAAAACACACCCCAGCCAGAGACCGGAGGCCGTGGGCAGCGTCTGCCACGGCCACCCACCACATCCACCCCGAAGGCATACCACGTGGAGGGTCAGGGAACCCAAGGCCAAGGGTGTCCCAACAGAAGGCCCGAGGGAGCTGGACCTGGGTGGATCAATAGTGGGGACGGCCAGAGAAAGGACAGAAGGAGAGCTCAGGGTCACGCTCCGGACTCGCTTGGGGGTTGGCTGGATCCAGGACCTGGTGGACGCAGCACGGCTCGGGTGGTCACTTGAAGCTGGAGTGACCGGAACATCAGCAGTGAGTAAACACCCTAAACTGCACCACCCGACTCTGTCTTCATTTAACACCTATGCTGCACCACCACAACCCCCATCCTCTGCACCTGACCCCCTGAGGCTATACCCCACCCGTTGGGGGTTATACCATCACAAGCTGCACCTACACCATCAGCCTCAGCGGACCCTGCTGCAGCGGCGGCCATAGTGACCGCAATACAACGGGTGGCGTAGTCGACATTAAGAACTTGATAACATCTGTAGGACTGCCACATACAACTGAGTTTGACACCCTGGGCACGGACCGGGTCACAGCCGCTCGGAGACTACAAACCCCCCCATCTGATCCGGTGCCGGGTATTCCCCTCAAAAAGGAATATGTCCCAGGGGGCGCGTCAAAAGCACCTCAATTCAACCCTGGTATACCAGTGAAAAGGGAAGACAGCCAGTGATGACTGGGAAGAAATAAGGAGATAAAATACAGAGAAACAGGCACCTGCAAAATGCAAGACTTGACACATGTTGTACAGTTAAAATGGTGTCTGTTTTTGTTAAAAGCACAGTGGGGAAGAAGAAGGACATCCCATCTTGTAGGAGTATATGATAAAAGAGTGCCAAACAGGGCCAAACCTCCTGCAGTGGAACAAGCTGGGGAAGGCTGGCCTCAGAGAAAAGACAGCCCAACCACCAGCATGTTGGACCAATGGCCAGTGAGGTACTGTCCCAGAGGAGGAGGAGTAAGAGTGAGCTGGAGCTCTTCTGGCCAGAAGAACTCCATTCTGGTCAGGAGTGAAAAGGAGAGGAGAGTGCGAGTCATAGTGCCTGCCAGTATGTCGGAGCTAGGAAGGTGTGCTATGTCCCAGCAGTCTGCAGCAAGAAGAGAAGCAGGGGAGGACGCAGCCCTTCATCACCTCACCCACAACCGCGAGGTACCGGGCAATACCCAGCCAGGCCAGGGCACGGCCGCACCGCCTCATCAGAATCCGGAGGCAGCCCGAAGGCAGGAGTTGGGACCCCGAGGTCTGCCGTTGGACACTGTGCCCATCCCACCACCAACTGTGGACCGTGAGCCGATGTCCGGAGCCCCGGCTGTCATCCCGCCACAGGCCACCGCGTAATCCTGCCCAGCACCGGACCCACCTGAAGGACCGCTGCTCGTTCCAGAACCATTCCGACCAGTACCGGACTCACCGGAGGACCTGCTGCCCACAGGTACCCTGACCGTGACCCGGCCCACCGCACTGGAAGCCACCACTGGGGCCGTGACATCCGCGCCGACCTCCGCTCTCGAGAGAGGGACGGGACTTCTGATCAGGACCAGCGTGCACAGCGGGACCGGAAGGAAGATGGCGGTGCTCTGTGTTCCTGCCGGTGAGTCACTAGCCCCCGCTCTCCAACTGATACCAGTAGTGATGATCCGCTCGGGGACCGCCACTCACCCAGCGCAAGGGTGAGGGAACCCCCGGCCTCATTCCATACCCATATGATGGTCACCACCAAGCAGGGACCGGTCGTAAAGCCGCCAGCGGAGGAAGAGGAGTTGGATTACTCTCTGTTAGCATTACCTGGAGAGCAGTGGATGACCAAACTGCCACCTCCACGGGGTCCATTCTCACCCCCTAGGGCCTACTGTGTGAATCTCAAGTATGGGGGAGTGAGGGGATGGATCCGGGAAATACATGATATAGCCTGGATAGCCAGAGGAGGTGAAAGGATGGGGGCCTGGAGGAAACAGGAGTCATATGCGTTCCCCTTGCCTATCAACACCAGGAAACCAGTACCTACCCTACCACCTACTCCACCGGGGGCACCTATCCCACCACCTGCCGATGTTATTGCTCAGCCTGGCCAGGCTGAAAGGTCTGTTCCTGTGCCCATCATCTCCAAAGAAGAACAGGAAGAATACAACTTCCAACAACGCCTGGCTGCATGGAAAGAAAAGATCATCCAGGAGAAGGGACGGATGGAGGAGTGTGCCCAGGAGTGGAGAGAGTACCCGGGAAGGGACTGCCTGGAGGATCGGATGATCAGAGGTACGGTCATAAATTTTTATCAGCTAAAGGGATTTGGCTTCGCCTGGACATATTTGTCAACAGGAGGTCGGTGGAGAGGGATTATGCCCTAGGACGGACCCGGAGTCTCTGGCCAGGAGACAAGGTCAGATTCTTAAAGATGTGGGGACCTCGGGGCTGGTACACCATTTCAGTCTCCCGCATAGTTGAAATGGAGTAGTACCACCCCGAGGATTGGGCAGATGCAGAAGAACCAAGAGCTTCGTGTCAAATGAGAGGATTCTTCCCCATCTCTACTGGGCCCCGCTTCAGGATTCGTCCCAACTGGGAGAGCAAACCTGTCCCACAGGCCACAACCAAGGAGGGGGCCACTTCTGCTGGGGTGGCAAGAGAGGAACCCCTCCCAGCATCAGTTCAACTTCCCACTATCAATGCAGCGCAGTGTCCATTTACTGTGGACTGGTGCCAACCAAAGAATAAAAAGGACTAGGACAGTGTTGCTCTCTCTCAAAAAGAAAAAAAAATCACCGAGTTGTGTTGGTTGCACGCCGTGTTCCAGTGATAGTTCCTCATCTCTGCCTAGGTAATGTGACGTGTTCTTTCCTTGAAGGCTGGTAAAGCCACCAGAGACTGTGACCACAGTAGAAGGACCGCTACTGCTTTCCTGTTAAGGCCGGATAGGTCTATGGTATATTAAAAACTACGGTAGTAGCTGGACAAGTTGATATTTATTTTTGGTTTTGCCTTATTTTTTTTATTTGCACCTGTTGTGTCCTTTTCTGCTGGATATGCAGGCACCTCAAGCGAGTTGGGGAGTCTTCACTCTCAACTTATGGACTGTGCCGTATACTGTTCAGGAACTGTTTTCCAAATTTCACTTTATGGACTGTGCCTTAGATGTTTACAAGAAACGGACATTGTTTCTGCCCCCGTTTTAAAGGACTGTCTCCCTTGCCTGTTCCAGGGTCCTTACCTAGAAGGACCGAGGACCCCGTGCCTTAAGAAACAAAGGACTGTGTTCTTAAAGTGGCACACTCTCTCAAGAAAATGGGTTGTGTTGAATATATGTGTTCTATTTCATGCCAAATATTTTACAAAGACTATGCTATATTTAACATTTTTGCACTTGAATTTGAAAAATGTTTAGTGGTAGTTAGGGAGAGCCGGTTGAAGACGAGCAAAAAGCTCCAGCTGAAGAATAGTTGTCGGTTAAAATTGTGGTTAAATCTGTGTATTTCTTGCAGGAGACCGATTGACAAGAGATGTAGATAGGGTAAGTGTGCTGTATGTGTAAATTGCTTAAAGGGGTCCATAGTGCCTAACTACCAACTCACCTTTAAGTAAAGAGGCAGTATTGGGGGAACACTATCTGAGGATAGTTAGGGGAGAACTACCACAACTCCAAGAGGCTGGTTAAGGTAATCAGGTAGAAGGCAAATGTCGAGGACGACATTCAAAAAGGAGGGAAGAGTGTGACAGGTAGATATTACATAAGGTGTTGATAAGCGTACCTGTCAGCAGAATTGTGCTTAGTAAACTACATACACTGTCAGGTGGGTGCCAATGATACGTTTGATTATGAAATCCGTCCAGTGGTTCTTTTATAATCTTTAGTTTCAGTTCTGCCATAATGATATGCATGTGCTCTGGTGCTCTGCTTCTGTATTCATGTATTCCTATCTCTGGCCTCTGACAAGTCTCTGTGCTTTCAATGACCTGCCTACTATTTTAAATACTGGCTGTGTAATTTCTCTGCCCATGTGAAATCTACATATCCCAAAATGTCCGCCCAACACCCACGCATGCGCTGTAGCAACTTTCGGTTGCCAAGAGATACTACTGCGCACGCACAAGCACCATTTTGCTTTTGGAAAAAGAGCGTGGGTGCAGAAATATGGCGCCGCATGTGCTAAGTAGCATCTCTCGGCAACCGAAAGATGCTACTGCGCGGGCATCGGGCGGCTATTTTGGGATATGTAAATTTCACATGGGCAGGGAAATTACACAGTCAGTATTTAAAATAGTAGGCAGGTCACTGAAAGCACAGTGACCTGTCAGAGGCCAGAGATAGGAATACATGAATACATAATGAGAGCACTAGAGCACATGCATATCATTATGGCAGAACTGAAAATAAAGATTATAAAAGAACCGCTGGACGGATTTCATCATGAAAGGTATCATTTTACTCAGTGTAACGGAGTCCACCTGTCAGTCTATGTAATTTACTAAGCACAATCCTGCTAGCAGGTGCGCTTTAAGCATCCAGCAACTAGGGGGGTTAACAGGGTGCAGCTAAGGGGAGTGGTCAGGCCTGCCCCAGTGAGACTGGGTAGTGTCAGTTCTGAGCTGGAGAGCGAGCTTAAAGAAGTTGTCCACTACTTTCACATTGATGCCCTATCCAAAAGATAGGTCATCAATGTATGATCGGCCGTGATGCCGTACCCGGCACCCCTGCTGATCAGCTGTCATCGGTGCCGCCGCCGGCCAGAAGTGCTTACCTGCGGTGCTTGGCCGTCCATCTGTAGTGGCCGCCGCGGGATACTGCACATCCACCTCCCATTGAATTGAATAGGAGGCAGATGTGCAGTAACAAGCACTGGCCACTGTAACTTGATGGCCAGGTAAGCACTTCCTGCCGGCGGCTGCCGCCACCATCATAACAGCCGATCGGCAGGGGTGTCGGGTGCAGGACCCCAGACGATCATACATTGATGCCCTATTCTACAGATAAGGCATCAATATGAAAGTAGTGGACAAACCCTTTAAAAGATACAGACCTCTTCACCAGGCTGATGAGGGTTCTGGGACTCTCCCACTGTGACTGCCTTTTAATTGCTAGTGGTATCTACAAGAGAAAGTAGTGGAGAAAGGAGTTAACTGTTGTTTAGCAGAAGCAAGGATTGAACACCACATCTGAGGACTGGACTCATCCTTGCGTTCTAACCATCCCTCGTACCTCACTGCACTAGAGGCTAAAGCCTATGACACAGTGGACCGGGGACTGCTGGTGGGATCATTACTGTTATGGGGCATAGAAGTGTGCTGCTAAAGAGACTTGATCTGTGATGTACTGTGCTAGTAAGAAAGACTGTTTGTTAATGTGCCTTTAAGATGAAACTGTTTGTACTGGAGCCTGTTGCTCAAGAGACTTAAATTGCACTGGCCATGTGTGGCACCCCAGGGGTCCGGTTGCCACAGTGGCATTGCCTCCCTCACAAGAGGTGATGCCATGCCTGGAAGTAAGTAGGGGTCCCCTAATCAGGTTTTGCTAAGCACGCAACACTTTCCTGGCTCCAGACCAGCAAGGGGAGCTCCTCCCCTTGGCAACTGGGATCTGGAGGCGGGGTTAGTGAGACTTAGTGTGAGGAGTTGAAGTCAGGACATCGAAGAGAGAGGAGCTGGGGACTGGAGCTGCGCGGCAGCTCACCCCAGAAGGACCGGCACAGAAGAACCGGACACCAGAGTCCGAGGCTGTGGGGCACTGAAGGCCCAGCAGCAGAAACCGGAGGGCAGGAGATTGCAGGTCTCCTGGCCCCATCAGACGCCCGGAGGCTCAGCAGCACTACAGGGCCCAGCACCGCCACGTGGGAGCGACGCACCATCAAGGCCCGAGCTGCCTGCCATACGGGTGAGCACAGAACCGTTGCACTCAGGGACGAGGGCCACCGCATAGCTACAAGCAGCAGGGCCATAGAGTTTAGTGGAAAGGGAAGGCCTCCAACTTCACCTGGCAAGGAGGATTCTTTACTTGCTTCCAGGCTGCCCGGACTTCCACTTCTAGCCAGTACCCTAGTCCAGGCTTGTCTACTCACCACCAGTAAAGATAAGAGGAAACCGTCATTAAGTTGTGGACTGATTATTGCTGTGCCATCAACCCCTGCACTACAATGCCCAGCACCACCTATAACATCCACACTGCCCTGGAGCTAAGCTCTACCCGTGGAGAGCCACACCATCACTGCTGCACTAACATCAGCTCCAGAGGACCTGCTCCGCAGCGGCGGCTCCCTGTAGCCGCATACCACAGGTGGCGTCACAAACTTTATACAAACACTATAAATCCCCTATAAATAAACCCCTTTTATTGACCACCCTGGGTCACGGACCGAGTCACCACCACTATGACATCCCCCAGCATCTACCGGCCCGGCACCGGGTACCCCAAGGCCCAGGGGGCGCGTCACATGCGGCTTCATTAAATGCAACTGTTTAACTGTTCATGAGGACTCGTGTCAAATGTGTCTGGTCAGCAAGTGAATCCAGTTACATGTCTGTGCATGAAGGCAAGTACCCCTGTATGACTGAGAGAAGCTGCAGCACATGGTCTATGGTCGCCCTGAGTAAACAGTTCCCCAAGGATTCCAAAGAATTCATGAAACCTGTCTCGCCCCTATCTAAACCTAGCGGTGTGCATGTAACAAAATCTTTCTATTTCTCTCTGAGGTCTCTCCAGAATGCAGGGCACAATAAACAGACAGGTTATAAAAGAAGAACAATATACTTATGTTGCACCTCTCCTGTCTCTGCCCAGTCCTCCGCTGGCTCGCTTACTCCCTTTCTCCCATCTGACTTCACTCTTCAGAACCTCCAGTGCTCACTGGGACTTAAATGACGTCCTGTTGAGCGTCACCCAGTGATGTCATGATGTCTCTTGATGCCTAATGAGCATTGAATTTCAAAAATTTGGGTTCTGGAAAATCCAATTTTTTGTGAAATTTGAAGCAGAGAGACAAAAATAAGACAGCCCCCAAAAAGGGAATGGTATTATAGTATCTAGTTTTGCATTTTGCATGAGTTCTTGTAAATACTGCTATCATAAGGCGGTATCTGCAGCCCATTCAGGTTGCACAGGTTGTCCAGTGCCTAAAGGATAACAAAGAGGTTTGCCATGTCTTTCAGCACAGTCTCCAGAGCATGGAGGAGATTCCAGGACACTGTCTGTGGCACATTATTATTATTATTTGGCACTTTTCATGTGAAAAAGGGGGTATACATAGCAAACACAATTGCAAAAATCTTGAACAAAAACGCAATGGCAAACTGGTACTGGAGGAGAGAGGACCCTACCTGTGATGTCTCACAATCTTCAAGGGATGGGTGAGGATACAGTAGGTGAGGGTAGAGCTGGTCATGCAGCGGTGTGGTGGAGCAATGATTACTGCAGGTTGTAGGCTTTTCGGAAGAGGTGGGTTTTCAGGTTCCTTTAGAAGGTTTCCTCAGTAGGCAAGAGTCTGATGCTTTGGGGTAGAGAGTTCCAGAGTAGGGGGGATACACGGGAGAAATCTTGTATGCGATTGTGAGAAGAAAAGATAAGAGGGGAGTAGAGAAGGAGATCTTGTGAGGATCGTAGGTTGCGTGTAGGTGTGTACCGGGAGACTAGGTCACAGAAGTATGGAGGAGAAAGGTTGTGGATGGCTTTGTATGCCATGGTTAGGGTTTTGAACTGGAGTCTCTGGGCAATGAGGAGTCAGTGAAGCATTTGACAGAGAGGAGAGGCTGGGGAGTAGGCGGGAGGCAGGTGGATTAGTCGGGCAGCAGAGTTTAGGATAGATTGGAGGGGTACGGGAGTGTTAGCGGGGAGGCCACAGAGCAGGATTTTGTAGTAGTCGAGGCGGGAGATGATGAGGGCATGCACTAGTGTTTTTGCAGATTCATGGTTGAGGAATATGCGGATCCGGGAGATGTTTTTGAGTTGGAGTCGGCAGGAAGAGGAAAGGGCTTTGATATGTGGTTTGAAGGAGAGGTTAGAGTCCAGGGTTACCCTGAGGCAGTGAGCTTATGGGACTGGGGAAAGTGGACAGCCATTGATTTTGATGGATATGACTCGCCCCCAGGGCCATGGGGTACTCGGCAGCCGGGCCTGCAGCTGATCGCCAGGGTTATCACGGTGGCTGGCCCAGGGCGGTCAGTGCTCAAAGGGGTATCAATTATTAGTAGAAGTTCAGAGAGTTCGTGACGCCACCTGTGGTGTCTGGTGAAGGTCCTCTGAGACAGATGTCAAGGCAGCTAAAGATGGTACAGCTCCCCAGAGGCGGAGCGGGCCTCAGGGCAGTGTAAATAGATGAATGGTGCACTGGGCGTTGTAGTGCGGTGATGGAAAATGGGGCCGGTGAAGAAACAGACAGAGGCTGTTCGATGCAGTCGTCCAAGGTCTTACTTACAGTTCTTAGGCAATTCACAAGTGAACTTTACAGGTAAAGGCCTCCTGCGTCGCGCTGCGTTCACCAGGCAGGGGTTCAGTCCTTCCTCAAGCAGCTTAGGAGTGCCTGGCAGAACCCAACTTTCTCGTGTTCCTACTTTGACCATCTTTACACTTGGTCCTTCTCACCGCTGCCCTACGCTGCCCACTCTCAATCCCGCTGGGGTATGCTGAAGTCCTTCCTGTACGTCGGATCCGGGACCAACCTGACCCCCTGGGGATTAGAATGAAGCAAACCGATCCCTCCTGACACCTGGCAGGAGCGGGGCGTACGGGTGCCGTCCTGCACGCGCCGTACCCCCTGGGATCCTTTTTGGAGAATGGAGCCTACTCCCTGCTCCACTCCGGGGCCTCTATCCTGAGCCCTAACTTGAGGAACAGAGTTCTGACTGAGCCTCTGCTTCCAGACAGTCTTCACTAACTGGCCTCAACTCCAAATATGGCTTCCTATTATATACCTACTGTATAAGTGCTTCCTGTATCTGCTTCCTCCACCCACACCCACTACTGGTTCCCCCTACCTTTGGATTCCCCCCTACTCCAGCCAGGGTCGGGGCTCAGCAGAAACTACATTGCGTCTTGCTCCTCCTGCTGGCCTGGAGTGGTGTAGTGTTGGATGTGGGTGTTTGGGGTTCCGTGCAGCACACCTATCTTACCTGAGAGAAGGAAGACACCACACCTCTGGGTGAGGTGCAGTATCTCTGTGGCGACCGAACCCTCAGGGGCGCCACAATGCCACCTGTGGTACCTGGTGAGGATCACCAGCACTGCAACAGTCCTCTGAGGCAGATGTTAGGGCAACTAGAGATGGAACGGCTCCCCACAGGTGGAGCAGGCCTCAGGGCAGTGTAAACGATGCAGGTTGCGCTGGGCGTTGTGGTGCAGGGGGAACGATGGCGCAGTAGGAGTAACGGACAGAAACAGGGAATTTGCTTCGTTACCTTTACTCATGCAATTGTTAGGTATGGTCCAGGGTACTCCATAGGATAGGTGCACTTCAGGACTTCGCCCCAGTGAGCGGGTATAAGGCGGCCTCCTGATCCGTGTTTGCCTCTGTGTATGCTCCTGGCCAGCCTGCAACTGGGCCTAGATTATGTGTTACTTCACCTGTTGCTCAGAAGTAGGACCTCCGGTTGGTAACCACTTTCCCTGGACGTCGGGGCCTTCGTGGTTCCTGGTCCTGTGTGTGTCTAGCTTTCAAGTTTTGCCAGGGACTTGTAGTCCTCCTGGGATTCTGGTTGACCCTACTGGGTGTAAAGGGTCCCTGTAGGCACGGACCCGGAGTCCGGTATGTATAACGGGGTGAGCTTACTATGCTCCTCTGCCCCCTTGGTTCCACTCTCCTTTCCTCCTCGCCGTCGGCCACACTCGGGGACGTCACTACTCGGCAGATGACGTGCTGCGTCTTCACCGCTCTCTGAGCATCGGCACGCTCTCAGACTCTCTCTGTCTGACTGCTCTGTTCTGCTCTGAGCACTGACTAAACTCAGACTGACTCTGACTAACTAACTCTGACTAACCAACTGAGCTGCCTGGCTCCACCTTCCCTTTATATGTCCCTATCAGGGCTCCCTCTGCTGGTATGAGGTGGAAGGTGGAGGTGTGTGAATGTAGTGAGGGCCTCTTGTGGAGAAGTCCATCCATGCACCCATATGGGTCTGTGGCACCAAAGTCAGATGGGGGGGGCTGAGTGAAATGGGGGAAAGATGATGAATTCTGTTTTATCCATGTTAAGTTTTAGAAATCTAGCAGAGAAGAAGGATGAGATAGCGAACAGACATTGTGGGGTTCTGGTTAGTAAGGAGGTGATACCAGGTCCAGAGAGGTACATCTGTGTGTCGTTAGCATAGAGATGATATTGAAAGCCGTGGGACTCTATGAGCTGTCCCAGGCCGAGGGTGTAGATGGAGAAGAGCAGGGGTCCTATGACTGAACCTTGGGGAACACCGACAGATAGGGTGCGAGATGAGGAGGTGGTGTGTGAGTGAGAAACACTGAAGGTTCTGTCTGTTAAGTATGACTAGATCCAAGATAGGGCCAAGTCTTTGATACCAAGAGATGAGAGAGTCTGTAGTAATAGGGAATGGTCCACTGTGTCAAGGGCAGATGACAGTTCCAGGAGGAGAAGGACAGAATAGTGTCGCTTGGATTTGGCGGTTAGTAGGTCGTTGGTGACTTTAGTCAGGGTAGTTTCAGTAGAATAGTGCGGTTGGAAGCCAGATTGTAAGCGGTCAAAGAGGGAGCAGGAGGAGAGGTGGGAGGACAGTTCAAAATGGACGTGTTGTTCCAGTAGTTTTGAGGCATAGGGGAGAAGTGATATGGGGCGATAGCTAGTCAGAGAGGATGGGTCAAGGGAGGGTTTTTTGAGGATGGGTGTGATGGAGGCATGTTTGAAACATGAGGGGAAGACACCAGTTGTTAGTGACAGGTTGAAGAGGTGGGTTAGAGTTGGGATGAATACTGTAAGGTTAGGTATGAGGTGGAATGGGATAGGGTCAAGTTCACAGGTGGTGAGGTGTGACTTAGAGAGTAAGGAGGAAAGTTGATCTTCCGAACTGGCGGAGAAGCTGGTTTTGGAGGAGGAGGATTGAGTAGATATGAGGAGGGGCTGTGGGGACTTTAGGAAAAAGCTTTGTCTGATAGTATCAATCTTCTGCTTGAAGAATGAGGCAAAGTCCTCGGCTGAGATGAAAGTAGAGGGAGGAGGCGATGGGGGGCGGAGGAGAGAATTGAAAGTGTTGAATAGCTGTTTAAGGTTGTGTGACAGGGAAGTTATGAGACATGAGAAGTAGGTTTGTTTTGCTGCAGTGAGTGTGGACTTGAAAGTAGTGAAGGACTGTTTGAATGCGATAGAGTGCTCGTTGGAGTGGGACTTTTCCCATTTCTGCTCAGCAACCCTGGAGGTCAGTCTCAGTTCTTTTCAGGCTGGTGTGCCAGGGTTGCCTGATGATTGTGCGAGCTTTGTTATATGTAAGGGGGGTGACCGAATTTAGAGCTGTAGCTGTTGTGGTGCTATATGAAGCAGCAGCAGCATCTGCATTGTGTAAGGAACTTATGTCTGTAAGAGGGAGAAGGGATTAAGAGAGTGAGTGTAGGTCAAGGTGTTTGAGATTTCTGCAAGGGTATGCAAGTTTGTCAAGTGGGGATTGTGCACCTGGAGAGGAGAGGGAAGAGAATGTTAGTAGGTTGTGGTCAGATAGAGGGAGAGGTGAGTTGGAGAGGTTAGATAAGGAACAGAGGTGGATGAAGATGAGGTTCAGTGTGTGGCCATCTTTTTGGGTGGCTGCGGAAGACCATTGAGGAGGAAGGAGGAAGTGAGGGATAGAAGCTTAGAGACAGATGAGTGGGAAGTGTCAATGGGGATGTTGAATTCACCCATGATGATAGTGGGGATGTCAGCGGAAAGGAAGTGAAGCAGCCAGATGGTGAAGTGGTCGAAGAAATTGGTGGCTGGCCCTGGAAATGACAGCCAGTTGGAGGTTGGAGGGGGAGTAGATGTGTAAACAGTGCGCCTCGAAAGAGGGGAAAGTAACAGAGGGCGACAGTGGAATTGGGGAGAAGGAGCAGTTATCTGACAGGAGGATACCAATTCCTCCGCCATGCTTGCCGCTGGAGTGTGGGAAAGATGGGATCCACCATAGGAAAGTGCAGCTGGAGAACCTGTGTCAGAGGGGGTGAGCCAGGTTTCTGTGATGCCGAGGAAGGAGAGTTTGTTAGTAATGAAAAGATCATGGATGTAGGAAAGTTTGTAGCAGACAGAGCGAGCGTCCAGAGAGCTCCTGTTAGTGGGACTGGGGAAGCGGGGGCTGGACGGATGGGTATAAGGTTAGAGAGGTTATGGAAATTTGTGGTAGGTTGTGGGTAGGAGGTAGAAGTGACTGTGGGGATGTGGTGAGGAAAGCCAGGATTTGGAGAGATATCGCCAGCAGTGACGAGGAGAAGAGAAAATGTTAGTAGGTGGGAGCATGAGAGAGCATGAAGTGGCTGTCTGTGTTTGGAGACAGAGGATTGAATATTAAAGAAGAATTCTGAAGAGGAGGTGAATTGAAGGGGTAGGATGGAGGGAGAGATGAACAGTTCATTACGAGGTGTAGGTATTAGGGGGGTTAGTAGAAAGTAGAGGACTATAGGGGAGAGAGTGAAAACACATAGAAACATTGCTTATTGTGAATGTGTACTATCTTTCAGTGCATATTTAAAGAGGGTAAAAAGTGTGGTTACCTGACTCCTGCAATGACTAACTGCCAAATGTAATAACTGCCCACACTTGGCGCCGATGACATTCAGCGCAAGACACGTGCATGTGACGCGCCCCCTGGGTCGTGGGGTACCCGGTGCCGGGCCGGTAGATGCTGGAGGAATATCTCAGTGGCGGTGACCCGGTCCGTGACCCAGAGCGGTCAATAAAAGGGGTTATGTATAGGGGATTTATAGAGTTTTTATAGAGTTCATGATGCCACCTGTGGAATGCGTCTAACGGGAGCCGCCGCTGCAGAGCAGTCCTCTGAAGCTGATGTTACTGCAGCAGGGATGGTGTGGCTCTCCACAGGAAGAGCTAGCTCCAGGGCAGTGTAGATGATGTTGCAGGTTGTGCTGGGCGTTGAAGTGCAGGGGTTGATGGCGCAGCAAGAAACACAGAGACAAGATAGTGCAGTCCCATGGTCTTTACTCACAGTTGTTGCAGTCCAGATTACAGGCGCCAAAGCAATCTCCCTCGTCGTGCTGCGCTTACTCAGTGAGGGGCTCAGTCCACCCTCAGATAGCTCCGGAGTACACAGCAGGACCCCCTTCTGTGTCTTCTCTCTGGCTGTCTCCCTGAACCTCATACCAAGTGTGCCAGTCTAGTACCTGCGGGCCTTGGCGGGCAACGTCTGCTCCATCCCCTGGGTCCTATATAGCTACCTTCCTGCTGAGACTGGTATGGAATGTTGGCTACAGGACATAAAGTTCTGCAGCCTCCGGTTTCTAGCTGAGATGTGCAATCTTCTACTAGTTGAGGGACCGGTTCCCTGTGTGCAGCCTGACCCCTCCACCTCCCGGTAGATTCGGGCGCACGGGTGGCTTCTCGCATTGCCCGTACCCCTGGGGTCCTCTCTTCTGTTCCTGGAGCCTATCTGCTCCATCTACTCTCTTCTCTTCTTCTCCTCAACCTTGGGCCTCACTGATTAGGCCCGTCTCTGGAACAGAGCTCCTACAGAGCCCCTGCACCTTCCACTCTCCTCCTCTGACTGAACTGACTTTCTAAGATGGCTTCACTATTTTATATCTTTCTTCTATGTGCTCCCCTTAACTACGTCCTCCACCCACACCCACTACATGGTTCCCCCTTACTAGGCACCCCCCCCACTCCAGCCAGGGTCCAGGGATTGTGCTCTCCTGTAGGAGCAATCTCGCCCTGCCCTCTGAAATGTGGTGTAATGAATGCAGATGTTAGGGTCCTGAGCTGTACTCCTTCCTTGCCTGAGGGTGAGATACCACACTTCTGGGTGAGATGCAGTACCTCTTTGGCGACCGAACCCTCAGGGGCGCTACACATGCACCCCACACACGTGCACCTCTTAAGCAGCTTCTAAATTTATGGAGCAGAACTGTAGAAGAGCATCAACTGAACATCAGGACCAATATCTGCTCCTTTGTGTAAGGATGAACAGGAGGACTGCAAAGGCCCTACAACATAACCAGAAGCACGTTACACCCAAAATTGTCAGAAACAGACTCCATGAGGGCGGTATGAGGGCCCCACGTCCTGTAATAGGACCTTACTCACAGCTCAGCACCTTGCAACTCAATTGGCATACACCTGAGAACACCAGAATTGTCAGGTCCTACGTTCTCTGTACAGGTGATAGCAGGTTCACATTGAGCAAGTGATAGATGTGAAAGTCTGGAGACGCCGTGGTGAATGTTATTCAGTCTGCACCGTCACCCAGCATGATGGGCACCATGTGATAGCCAAAGGCAACCTGACTGCTGTTAGGTACACGGATGAAATCCTTAGAGCCAATGTCAGACCTTACCGTGGTGCAGTGGACCGTTGGTTCCTCCTAGTGCAGGACAATACCCTTCCTCATGTGCCATACTGGGAAGGCAGTTCCTGGATGATGAAAGCATTGATGAGCTCACTTTCCCCAGACCCAGGTGCAAACCTGGTACAACTTGTGTAGCTACACAGGGGTCCAAAAGGTAAGAGGGGCCACTACCACTTCCAAAACAGGTGGAATTGTCTGTGTCCACTCATGCCCAGACCTGAATCCAATTGTGAATCTTTAAATCATTATGTATCAATGCATCCAATGCCGGGGTCTGGGAGGCTGTGGTTGGTGTTACCGAAAAGGATGATTGCAACAGACTCCATGGATGAGCGGCTTATGACAGGTAGTGAACAGAAGGGCGGCTATATTAAAGGGGCCAGAGCCGTACTTATAAGCAGAGGCCCACATGACGGTGATTGGGCCAGGAGAGAAAAATAAAGTTTGAATGGGGTCTATGGGATTGGATCAATAGGGAGTGGGAGGGGATAGTAAAAGGGAGTATAAAAGGAAAAGTGTGGAAAAAGGGGCCATTCCTGTGGGGACAGCAATGGGAAAAGTCTCACCTGCACACCCTCTTTTTTCAGGGAATTTACAGATATCTAATGGAAATATATAGTACAGACCAAAAGTTTGGACACACCTTCTCATTTAAAGATTTTACTGTATTTTCATGACGATGAAAATTGTACATTCACACTGAAGACATCAAAACTATGAAATAACACATGTGGAATTATATACTTAACAAAAAAGTGTGAAACAACTGAAAATATGTCTTATATTCTAGGTTCTTCAAAGTAGCCACCTTTTGCTTTGATGACTGCTTTGCATACTCTTGGCATTCTCTTGATGAGCTTCAAGAGGTAGTCACTGGAAATGGTTTTCACTTCACAGATGTCCCCTGTCAGGTTTAATAAGTGGGATTTCTTGCCTTATAAATGGGGTTGGGACGATCAGTTGTGTTGTGCAGAAGTCAGGTGGAGACACAGCTGATAGTCCTACTGAATAGACTGTAAGAATTTGTATTATGGCAAGAAAAAAGCAGCTAAGTAAAGAAAAATGAGTGGCCATCATTACTTTAAAAAATGAAGGTCAGTCAGTGCGAAAAATTGGGAAAACTTAGAAAGTGTCCCCAAGTGCAGCTGCAGTAACCATCAAGCGCTACAAAGAAACTGGCTCACATGAGGACCGCCCCAGGAAAGGAAGACCAAGAGTCACCTCTGCTTCTGAGGATAAGTTTATCCGAGTCACCAGCCTCAGAAATCTCCGGTTAACAGCAGCTCAGATTAGAGACCAGGTCAATGCCATACAGAGTTCTAGCAGCAGACACATCTCTACAACAACTGTTAAGAGGAGACTTTGTACAGCAGGCCTCCATGGTAAAATAGCTGCTAGGAAACCACTGCTAAGGACAGGCAACAAGCAGAAGAGACTTGTTTGGGCTAAAGAACACAAGGAATGGACATTAGACCAGTGGAAAGGTGAACGGATGGACTCTACATGCCTGGTTCCCACCGTGAAGCATGGAGGAGGAGGTGTGATGGTGTGGGGGTGCTTTGTTGGTGACACTGTTGGGGATTTATTCAAAATTGAAGGCATAGTGAACCAGCATGGCTACCACAGCGTCTTACAGCGGCATGCTATTCCATCCGGTTTGCGTTTAGTTGGACCATCATTTATTTTTCAACAGGACAATGACCCCAAACACACCTCCAGACTGTGTAAGGGCTATTTGACCAAGAAGGAGAGTGATGGGTTGCTACGCCAGATGACCTGGCCTCCGCAGTCACCAGACCTGTACCCAATCGAGATGATTTGGGGTGAGCTGGACCGCAGAGTGAAGGCAAAAGGGCCAACAAGTGCTAAGCATCTCTGGGAACTCCTTCAAGATTGTTGGAAGACCATTTCCGGTGACTACCTCTTGAAGCTCATCAAGAGAATGCCAAGAGTGTGCAAAGCAGTCATCAAAGCAAAAGGTGGCTACTTTGAAGAACCTAGAATATAAGATATATTTTCAGTTGTTCCACACTTTTTTGTTAACTATTTAATTCCACATGTGTTAATTCATAGTTTTGATGCCTTCAGTGTGAATGTACAATTTTCACAGTCATGAAAATACAGAAAAATCTTTAAATAAGAAGGTGTGTCCAAACTTTTGGTCTGTACTGTATATTGTTATGTTTTATGGCTCGGGCTTATGATGAAGGTTATAAATTGTTACTGCGAGTCACAGTGGCTGGGGCAGTAGGGGGGGTCTTTGGGGTTGGTGGAATTTTTTATGGGTGGGAATTTACAGAGATGGTTCCTTTCAGGATGGAATTACTAATTGGCTGATCTGGCACTTAGTGGGGCTCTGGACAGGGGTGTACCCTGGGAGCCAGTGGTGGTGTTTCCTTTACCATTGATTGTGGTGTGGTGCCCTTGAGTTTGGGGTTACGGCTGAGAGTAAAATAATTCTATGGAAAAATGCTTTGTTCTACATGTGCCGGATCTTGTAGCCCCAAGGACCTCCGCCAATTCTTTCATTGGTTATTGTTGTTTGTTAATAAATGGCCGATATGGCAAATTATATCCAAAAAAAAAGTCTCCTGTGTATCATTTATTATAAGTTAAGTGGTATGAGACACTGCTTGGGGAGAAAGAAAATAATTAATATGAGGGATGGTTTCAGGAGAACGATTTGTGCCATACACCGTCATGATCACAGATATATTTTTTTAAATGTCAGAAATGTATTTTTTAACATTTTGATTTCTTTGATTAACAGTTCTGCACACAGAGATATTCCCCTAAGGCCACATTCACACATTCAGTATTTGGTCAGTATTTTACATCAGTATTTGTAAGTTAAAACCAGGAGTGGGTGATAAATACAGAAGTAGTCACGTGTTTCTATTATACTTTAACTCTGATTCTTCCACTCCTGGTTTTGGCTTACAGATACTGATGCAAAATACTGACCAAATACCGAATGTGTGAATGTGGCCTAAGAAAGACAAAACCTCACTTTTATTTTTGTAAATATTCAGGTTTCGGATTTTATTAACCTTTATGATTAACCAGCAGCACTGTAGTTGTTCAATACTAAAATTAATCATTAAAAATACAAATTGTGCACCCCGTATATATCTGTATACTGTATGTATACATCTGCAAAAGTTTGGTTCCCCATCCTTCAAATTTGATATCTATCTATCTATCATTGTGACATTAGAATAAAAATGATGTCACAAGTGATGTGATGACATCACTGCATTCTATATCCCAGTGTTCCGTCCTAAGGGAAACCACTGCCTTACAGACTCCCAAGGGTGAGGCAGCCCCTTTTGTTTTTCGTGACAAACGAAGCAAAAATTGATTTTAAAATGGATAATTACAGAAGAGCCCAAAGAGATCGGGTTCTCAGAGAGAAGAGAGGAATAAATGAAGAGCAGGTACTATTGTTCGCTTTAGGGCGAAAAGACTTTATACTACCGGACATTGACACTGACGCCTCAAAAATGGCGTCCAAACGTCAAATTCTAGACAAAATGAGAAAGACCAAAAGACATGAGATCGTTACAGAGAGAAGGAAAATGGAGACCCTCACGGAGTCTCACTCTGCAGCCTCCGCTGAGCTTCAGAGGGCCATACTTATCTCTTTGAAAAAACTCGGAGATCTGGTCCCTGAAATACGGAGGAGAAACAAAGATGCCATCCTCAATAAGAGGAGAAACATCAGCGCAGAGTTAGAGCTGGAAGAGGTTCTCCAAGAGACACCGAGACAAGTGACATCCTCCAGATCTGAAAGTCTGGAGGCACCGAAACTACAAAGAGCGGCAGCCCAGAAGAGGATCAGGAACAGCAGAGACTGGGTTGTCCAATGTAGAAGACGTCTCATCTACGCTAAACCCATTATAAATGGGAATGGTGCATTGCGGAGGTCGAGGTCATCAGCTGAAAACATCTCCATCCCAGAGAATAAACAGCTGAGTGTTTCTCCACCAAACACATCACTGGATACAGATGGACCAGGTAAGATGGGATCTGCTCAGTGTAATAAGACTGGGGGTGAGGAGGATTATACTCCTAATATTATGTACTGGCATCAATTATCAAAAGTGCAGAAAAACTGTCCGTGTTGCCCATAGCAACCAATCACAATGCGGCTTTCATTGTTCCATAGAATGTTAAGAGATGGAATCTATGCTGTGATTCGTTGCTATGGACAACAGGGACATTTTTATTATTGGACAGTTTTGATAAATGAGAGCCCAAATATTAGACATTTCCTGCTCATTTACATAATTCTATTTAAAATTATAATATTTTCTTTTAGCTATATTTGTTAACCCCTTCTTGACCGGGTAACCTTTTGTTGTTTTTTCCTTCCTCCTTCGAAAACCCATAACTATTTATTTTTTAATTTGTCTCCCAATGTAGCTGTATGTGGACTTGATTTTTTAGTGGACGAGCTGTAGTT
>NW_027366273.1:0-76566 GCF_046119375.1 Phyllobates terribilis
ACATTTCTGGTATATGAAAAACATGTTTTTCAATGGCAAAAATCAATGAATATTGTAAATGCACAAACAGTAATATCTCCACATTGCAAGGTGCAATTCTGAAATTTTTTGCTTTTTCCTGCTAATCCTAGCATGATAAAGAAGATTCAAAGAGAGTGAGATGCCAGCTCCTTTCATTCAGTCAGTAGCTTCAAACATTTCTGGTATATGAAAAACATGTTTTTCAATGGCAAAAATCAATGAATATTGTAAATGCACAAACAGTAATATCTCCACATTGCAAGGTGCAATTCTGAAATTTTTTGCTTTTTCCTGCTAATCCTAGCATGATAAAGAAGATTCAAAGAGAGTGAGATGCCAGCTCCTTTCATTCAGTCAGTAGCTTCAAACATTTCTGGACGTTTTTCAATGGCAAAAATCAATGAATATTGTAAATGCACAAACAGCAATATCTCCACATTGCAAGGTGCAATTCTGAAATTTTTTGCTTTTTCCTGTTAATCCTAGCATGATAAAGAAGATTCAAAGAGAGTGAGATGCCAGCTCCTTTCATTCAGTCAGTAGCTTCAAACATTTCTGGTATATGAAAAACATGTTTTTCAATGGCAAAAATCAATGAATATTGTAAATGCACAAACAGTAATATCTCCACATTGCAAGGTGCAATTCTGAAATTTTTTGCTTTTTCCTGTTAATCCTAGCATGATAAAGAAGATTCAAAGAGAGTGAGATGCCAGCTCCTTTCATTCAGTCAGTAGCTTCAAACATTTCTGGTATATGAAAAACATGTTTTTCAATGGCAAAAATCAATGAATATTTTAAATGCACAAACAGTAATATCTCCACATTGCAAGGTGCAATTCTGAAATTTTTTGCTTTTTCCTGCTAATCCTAGCATGATAAAGAAGATTCAAAGAGAGTGAGATGCCAGCTCCTTTCATTCAGTCAGTAGCATCAAACATTTCTGGACGTTTTTCAATGGCAAAAATCAATGAATATTGTAAATGCACAAACAGTAATATCTCCACATTGCAAGGTGCAATTCTGAAATTTTTTGCTTTTTCCTGTTAATCCTAGCATGATAAAGAAGATTCAAAGAGAGTGAGATGCCAGCTCCTTTCATTCAGTCAGTAGCTTCAAACATTTCTGGTATATGAAAAACATGTTTTTCAATGGCAAAAATCAATGAATATTGTAAATGCACAAACAGTAATATCTCCACATTGCAAGGTGCAATTCTGAAATTTTTTGCTTTTTCCTGTTAATCCTAGCATGATAAAGAAGATTCAAAGAGAGTGACATGCCAGCTCCTTTCATTCAGTCAGTAGCTTCAAACATTTCTGGTATATGAAAAACATGTTTTTCAATGGCAAAAATCAATGAATATTGTAAATGCACAAACAGTAATATCTCCACATTGCAAGGTGCAATTCTGAAATTTTTTGCTTTTTCCTGCTAATCCTAGCATGATAAAGAAGATTCAAAGAGAGTGAGATGCCAGCTCCTTTCATTCAGTCAGTAGCTTCAAACATTTCTGGACGTTTTTCAATGGCAAAAATCAATGAATATTGTAAATGCACAAACAGTAATATCTCCACATTGCAAGGTGCAATTCTGAAATTTTTTGCTTTTTCCTGTTAATCCTAGCATGATAAAGAAGATTCAAAGAGAGTGAGATGCCAGCTCCTTTCATTCAGTCAGTAGCTTCAAACATTTCTGGTATATGAAAAACATGTTTTTCAATGGCAAAAATCAATGAATATTGTAAATGCACAAACAGTAATATCTCCACATTGCAAGGTGCAATTCTGAAATTTTTTGCTTTTTCCTGCTAATCCTAGCATGATAAAGAAGATTCAAAGAGAGTGAGATGCCAGCTCCTTTCATTCAGTCAGTAGCTTCAAACATTTCTGGTATATGAAAAACACATGTTTTTCAATGGCAAAAATCAATGAATATTGTAAATGCACAAACAGTAATATCTCCACATTGCAAGGTGCAATTCTGAAATTTTTTGCTTTTTCCTGCTAATCCTAGCATGATAAAGAAGATTCAAAGAGAGTGAGATGCCAGCTCCTTTCATTCAGTCAGTAGCTTCAAACATTTCTGGTATATGAAAAACATGTTTTTCAATGGCAAAAATCAATGAATATTGTAAATGCACAAACAGTAATATCTCCACATTGCAAGGTGCAATTCTGAAATTTTTAGCTTTTTCCTGTTAATCCTAGCATGATAAAGAAGATTCAAAGAGAGTGAGATGCCAGCTCCTTTCATTCAGTCAGTAGCTTCAAACATTTCTGGACGTTTTTCAATGGCAAAAATCAATGAATATTGTAAATGCACAAACAGTAATATCTCCACATTGCAAGGTGCAATTCTGAAATTTTTTGCTTTTTCCTGTTAATCCTAGCATGATAAAGAAGATTCAAAGAGAGTGAGATGCCAGCTCCTTTCATTCAGTCAGTAGCTTCAAACATTTCTGGTATATGAAAAACGTTTTTCAATGGCAAAAATCAATGAATATTGTAAATGCACAAACAGTAATATCTCCACATTGCAAGGTGCAATTCTGAAATTTTTTGCTTTTTCCTGCTAATCCTAGCATGATAAAGAAGATTCAAAGAGAGTGAGATGCCAGCTCCTTTCATTCAGTCAGTAGCTTCAAACATTTCTGGTATATGAAAAACATGTTTTTCAATGGCAAAAATCAATGAATATTGTAAATGCACAAACAGTAATATCTCCACATTGCAAGGTGCAATTCTGAAATTTTTTGCTTTTTCCTGCTAATCCTAGCATGATAAAGAAGATTCAAAGAGAGTGAGATGCCAGCTCCTTTCATTCAGTCAGTAGCTTCAAACATTTCTGGACGTTTTTCAATGGCAAAAATCAATGAATATTGTAAATGCACAAACAGTAATATCTCCACATTGCAAGGTGCAATTCTGAAATTTTTTGCTTTTTCCTGTTAATCCTAGCATGATAAAGAAGATTCAAAGAGAGTGAGATGCCAGCTCCTTTCATTCAGTCAGTAGCTTCAAACATTTCTGGTATATGAAAAACATGTTTTTCAATGGCAAAAATCAATGAATATTGTAAATGCACAAACAGTAATATCTCCACATTGCAAGGTGCAATTCTGAAATTTTTTGCTTTTTCCTGTTAATCCTAGCATGATAAAGAAGATTCAAAGAGAGTGAGATGCCAGCTCCTTTCATTCAGTCAGTAGCTTCAAACATTTCTGGTATATGAAAAACATGTTTTTCAATGGCAAAAATCAATGAATATTGTAAATGCACAAACAGTAATATCTCCACATTGCAAGGTGCAATTCTGAAATTTTTTGCTTTTTCCTGTTAATCCTAGCATGATAAAGAAGATTCAAAGAGAGTGACATGCCAGCTCCTTTCATTCAGTCAGTAGCTTCAAACATTTCTGGTATATGAAAAACATGTTTTTCAATGGCAAAAATCAATGAATATTGTAAATGCACAAACAGTAATATCTCCACATTGCAAGGTGCAATTCTGAAATTTTTTGCTTTTTCCTGCTAATCCTAGCATGATAAAGAAGATTCAAAGAGAGTGAGATGCCAGCTCCTTTCATTCAGTCAGTAGCTTCAAACATTTCTGGACGTTTTTCAATGGCAAAAATCAATGAATATTGTAAATGCACAAACAGTAATATCTCCACATTGCAAGGTGCAATTCTGAAATTTTTTGCTTTTTCCTGTTAATCCTAGCATGATAAAGAAGATTCAAAGAGAGTGAGATGCCAGCTCCTTTCATTCAGTCAGTAGCTTCAAACATTTCTGGTATATGAAAAACATGTTTTTCAATGGCAAAAATCAATGAATATTGTAAATGCACAAACAGTAATATCTCCACATTGCAAGGTGCAATTCTGAAATTTTTTGCTTTTTCCTGCTAATCCTAGCATGATAAAGAAGATTCAAAGAGAGTGAGATGCCAGCTCCTTTCATTCAGTCAGTAGCTTCAAACATTTCTGGTATATGAAAAACACATGTTTTTCAATGGCAAAAATCAATGAATATTGTAAATGCACAAACAGTAATATCTCCACATTGCAAGGTGCAATTCTGAAATTTTTTGCTTTTTCCTGTTAATCCTAGCATGATAAAGAAGATTCAAAGAGAGTGACATGCCAGCTCCTTTCATTCAGTCAGTAGCTTCAAACATTTCTGGTATATGAAAAACATGTTTTTCAATGGCAAAAATCAATGAATATTGTAAATGCACAAACAGTAATATCTCCACATTGCAAGGTGCAATTCTGAAATTTTTTGCTTTTTCCTGCTAATCCTAGCATGATAAAGAAGATTCAAAGAGAGTGAGATGCCAGCTCCTTTCATTCAGTCAGTAGCTTCAAACATTTCTGGACGTTTTTCAATGGCAAAAATCAATGAATATTGTAAATGCACAAACAGTAATATCTCCACATTGCAAGGTGCAATTCTGAAATTTTTTGCTTTTTCCTGTTAATCCTAGCATGATAAAGAAGATTCAAAGAGAGTGAGATGCCAGCTCCTTTCATTCAGTCAGTAGCTTCAAACATTTCTGGTATATGAAAAACATGTTTTTCAATGGCAAAAATCAATGAATATTGTAAATGCACAAACAGTAATATCTCCACATTGCAAGGTGCAATTCTGAAATTTTTTGCTTTTTCCTGCTAATCCTAGCATGATAAAGAAGATTCAAAGAGAGTGAGATGCCAGCTCCTTTCATTCAGTCAGTAGCTTCAAACATTTCTGGTATATGAAAAACACATGTTTTTCAATGGCAAAAATCAATGAATATTGTAAATGCACAAACAGTAATATCTCCACATTGCAAGGTGCAATTCTGAAATTTTTTGCTTTTTCCTGCTAATCCTAGCATGATAAAGAAGATTCAAAGAGAGTGAGATGCCAGCTCCTTTCATTCAGTCAGTAGCTTCAAACATTTCTGGTATATGAAAAACATGTTTTTCAATGGCAAAAATCAATGAATATTGTAAATGCACAAACAGTAATATCTCCACATTGCAAGGTGCAATTCTGAAATTTTTAGCTTTTTCCTGTTAATCCTAGCATGATAAAGAAGATTCAAAGAGAGTGAGATGCCAGCTCCTTTCATTCAGTCAGTAGCTTCAAACATTTCTGGACGTTTTTCAATGGCAAAAATCAATGAATATTGTAAATGCACAAACAGTAATATCTCCACATTGCAAGGTGCAATTCTGAAATTTTTTGCTTTTTCCTGTTAATCCTAGCATGATAAAGAAGATTCAAAGAGAGTGAGATGCCAGCTCCTTTCATTCAGTCAGTAGCTTCAAACATTTCTGGTATATGAAAAACGTTTTTCAATGGCAAAAATCAATGAATATTGTAAATGCACAAACAGTAATATCTCCACATTGCAAGGTGCAATTCTGAAATTTTTTGCTTTTTCCTGCTAATCCTAGCATGATAAAGAAGATTCAAAGAGAGTGAGATGCCAGCTCCTTTCATTCAGTCAGTAGCTTCAAACATTTCTGGTATATGAAAAACATGTTTTTCAATGGCAAAAATCAATGAATATTGTAAATGCACAAACAGTAATATCTCCACATTGCAAGGTGCAATTCTGAAATTTTTTGCTTTTTCCTGCTAATCCTAGCATGATAAAGAAGATTCAAAGAGAGTGAGATGCCAGCTCCTTTCATTCAGTCAGTAGCTTCAAACATTTCTGGACGTTTTTCAATGGCAAAAATCAATGAATATTGTAAATGCACAAACAGTAATATCTCCACATTGCAAGGTGCAATTCTGAAATTTTTTGCTTTTTCCTGTTAATCCTAGCATGATAAAGAAGATTCAAAGAGAGTGAGATGCCAGCTCCTTTCATTCAGTCAGTAGCTTCAAACATTTCTGGTATATGAAAAACATGTTTTTCAATGGCAAAAATCAATGAATATTGTAAATGCACAAACAGTAATATCTCCACATTGCAAGGTGCAATTCTGAAATTTTTTGCTTTTTCCTGTTAATCCTAGCATGATAAAGAAGATTCAAAGAGAGTGAGATGCCAGCTCCTTTCATTCAGTCAGTAGCTTCAAACATTTCTGGTATATGAAAAACATGTTTTTCAATGGCAAAAATCAATGAATATTGTAAATGCACAAACAGTAATATCTCCACATTGCAAGGTGAAATTCTGAAATTTTTTGCTTTTTCCTGTTAATCCTAGCATGATAAAGAAGATTCAAAGAGAGTGAGATGCCAGCTCCTTTCATTCAGTCAGTAGCTTCAAACATTTCTGGTATATGAAAAACATGTTTTTCAATGGCAAAAATCAATGAATATTGTAAATGCACAAACAGTAATATCTCCACATTGCAAGGTGCAATTCTGAAATTTTTTGCTTTTTCCTGCTAATCCTAGCATGATAAAGAAGATTCAAAGAGAGTGAGATGCCAGCTCCTTTCATTCAGTCAGTAGCTTCAATCATTTCTGGACATTTTTCAATGGCAAAAATCAATGAATATTGTAAATGCACAAACAGTAATTTCTCCGCATTGCAAGGTGCAATTCTGAAATTTTTTGCTTTTTCCTGCTCCTCTTAGCATGATAAAGAAGATTCAAAGAGAGTGAGATGACAGCTCCTTTCATTCAGTCAGTAGCTTCAATCATTTCTGGACGTTTTTCAATGGCAAAAATCAATGAATATTGTAAATGCACAAACAGTAATTTCTCCGCATTGCAAGGTGCAATTCTGAAATTTTTTGCTTTTTCCTGCTCCTCTTAGCATGATAAAGAAGATTCAAAGAGAGTGAGGTGCCAGCTCCTTTCATTCAGTCAGGAGCTTCAAACATTTCTGGTATATGAATAACATGTTTTTCAATGGCAAAAATCAATGAATATTGTAAATGCACAAACAGTAATTTCTCCGCATTGCAAGGTGCAATTCTGAAATTTTTTGCTTTTTCCTGCTCCTCTTAGCATGATAAAGAAGATTCAAAGAGATTGAGATGCCAGCTCCTTTCATTCAGTCAGTAGCTTCAATCATTTCTGGACGTTTTTCAATGGCAAAAATCAATGAATATTGTAAATGCACAAACAGTAATTTCTCCGCATTGCAAGGTGCAATTCTGAAATTTTTTGCTTTTTCCTGCTCCTCTTAGCATGATAAAGAAGATTCAAAGAGAGTGAGATGCCAGCTCCTTTCATTCAGTCAGTAGCTTCAATCATTTCTGGTATATGAATAACATGATGTTTTTCATTCGCAAAAATCAATGAATATTGTAAATGCACAAACAGTAATTTCTCCGCATTGCAAGGTGCAATTCTGAAATTTTTTGCTTTTTCCTGCTCCTCTTAGCATGATAAAGAAGATTCAAAGAGAGTGAGATGCCAGCTCCTTTCATTCAGTCAGTAGCTTCAATCATTTCTGGATGTTTTTCAATGGCAAAAATCAATGAATATTGTAAATGCACAAACAGTAATTTCTCCGCATTGCAAGGTGCAATTCTGAAATTTTTTGCTTTTTCCTGCTCCTCTTAGCATGATAAAGAAGATTCAAAGAGAGTGAGATGCCAGCTCCTTTCCTTCAGTCAGTAGCTTCAATCATTTCTGGTATATGAATAACATGATGTTTTTCAATGGCAAAAATCAATGAATTTTGTAAATGCACAAACAGTAATTTCTCCGCATTGCAAGGCGCAATTCTGAAATTTTTTGCTTTTTCCTGCTCCTCTTAGCATGATAAAGAAAATTCAAAGAGAGTGAGATGCCAGCTCCTTTCATTCAGTCAGTAGCTTCAATCATTTCTGGACATTTTTCAATGGCAAAAATCAATGAATATTGTAAATGCACAAACAGTAATTTCTCCGCATTGCAAGGTGCAATTCTGAAATTTTTTGCTTTTTCCTGCTCCTCTTAGCATGATAAAGAAGATTCAAAGAGAGTGAGATGCCAGCTCCTTTCATTCAGTCAGTAGCTTCAATCATTTCTGGACGTTTTTCAATGGCAAAAATCAATGAATATTGTAAATGCACAAACAGTAATTTCTCCGCATTGCAAGGTGCAATTCTGAAATTTTTTGCTTTTTCCTGCTCCTCTTAGCATGATAAAGAAGATTCAAAGAGAGTGAGATGCCAGCTCCTTTCATTCAGTCAGTACCTTCAATCATTTCTGGACGTTTTTCAATGGCAAAAATCAATGAATATTGTAAATGCACAAACAGTAATTTCTCCGCATTGCAAGGTGCAATTCTGAAATTTTTTGCTTTTTCCTGCTCCTCTTAGCATGATAAAGAAGATTCAAAGAGAGTGAGATGCCAGCTCCTTTCATTCAGTCAGTAGCTTCAATCATTTCTGGATGTTTTTCAATGGCAAAAATCAATGAATATTGTAAATGCACAAACTGTAATTTCTCCGCATTGCAAGGTGCAATTCTGAAATTTTTTGCTTTTTCCTGCTCCTCTTAGCATGATAAAGAAGATTCAAAGAGAGTGAGATGCCAGCTCCTTTCATTCTGTCAGTAGCTTCAATCATTTCTGGTATATGAATAACATGATGTTTTTCAATAGCAAAAATCAATGAATATTGTAAATGCACAAACAGTAATTTCTCCGCATTGCAAGGTGCAATTCTGAAATTTTTTGCTTTTTCCTGCTCCTCTTAGCATGATAAAGAAGATTCAAAGAGAGTGAGATGCCAGCTCCTTTCATTCAGTCAGTAGCTTCAATCATTTCTGGACATTTTTCAATGGCAAAAATCAATGAATATTGTAAATGCACAAACAGTAATTTCTCCGCATTGCAAGGTGCAATTCTGAAATTTTTTGCTTTTTCCTGCTCCTGTTAGCATGATAAACAAGATTCAAAGAGAGTGAGATGCCATCTCCTTTCATTCAGTCAGTAGCTTCAATCATTTCTGGACGTTTTTCAATGGCAAAAATCAATGAATATTGTAAATGCACAAACAGTAATTTCTCCGCATTGCAAGGTGCAATTCTGAAATTTTTTGCTTTTTCCTGCTCCTCTTAGCATGATAAAGAAGATTCAAAGAGAGTGAGATGCCAGCTCCTTTCATTCAGTCAGTAGCTTCAATCATTTCTGGTATATGAATAACATGATGTTTTTCAATGGCAAAAATCAATGAATATTGTAAATGCACAAACAGTAATTTCTCCGCATTGCAAGGTGCAATTCTGAAATTTTTTGCTTTTTCCTGCTCCTCTTAGCATGATAAAGAAGATTCAAAGAGAGTGAGATGCCAGCTCCTTTCATTCAGTCAGTAGCTTCAATCATTTCTGGACATTTTTCAATGGCAAAAATCAATGAATATTGTAAATGCACAAACAGTAATTTCTCCGCATTGCAAGGTGCAATTCTGAAATTTTTTGCTTTTTCCTGCTCCTCTTAGCATGATAAACAAGATTCAAAGAGAGTGAGATGCCAGCTCCTTTCATTCAGTCAGTAGCTTCAATCATTTCTGGACGTTTTTCAATGGCAAAAATCATTGAATATTGTAAATGCACAAACAGTAATTTCTCCGCATTGCAAGGTGCAATTCTGAAATTTTTTACTTTTTCCTGCTCCTCTTAGCATGATAAAGAAGATTCAAAGAGAGTGAGATGCCAGCTCCTTTCATTCAGTCAGTAGCTTCAATCATTTCTGGTATATGAATAACATGATGTTTTTCAATCGCAAAAATCAATGAATATTGTAAATGCACAAACAGTAATTTCTCCGCATTGCAAGGTGCAATTCTGAAATTTTTTGCTTTTTCCTGCTCCTCTTAGCATGATAAAGAAGATTCAAAGAGAGTGAGATGCCAGCTCCTTTCATTCAGTCAGTACCTTCAATCATTTCTGGACGTTTTTCAATGGCAAAAATCAATGAATATTGTAAATGCACAAACAGTAATTTCTCCGCATTGCAAGGTGCAATTCTGAAATTTTTTGCTTTTTCCTGCTCCTCTTAGCATGATAAAGAAGATTCAAAGAGAGTGAGATGCCAGCTCCTTTCAGTCAGTAGCTTCAATCATTTCTGGTATATGAATAACATGATGTTTTTCAATGGCAAAAATCAATGAATATTGTAAATGCACAAACAGTAATTTCTCCGCATTGCAAGGTGCAATTCTGAAATTTTTTGCTTTTTCCTGCTCCTCTTAGCATGATAAAGAAGATTCAAAGAGAGTGAGATGCCAGCTCCTTTCATTCAGTCAGTAGCTTCAATCATTTCTGGACGTTTTTCAATGGCAAAAATCAATGAATATTGTAAATGCACAAACAGTAATTTCTCTGCATTGCAAGGTGCAATTCTGAAATTTTTTGCTTTTTCCTGCTCCTCTTAGCATGATAAACAAGATTCAAAGAGAGTGAGATGCCAGCTCCTTTCATTCAGTCAGTAGCTTCAATCATTTCTGGACGTTTTTCAATGGCAAAAATCATTGAATATTGTAAATGCACAAACAGTAATTTCTCCGCATTGCAAGGTGCAATTCTGAAATTTTTTACTTTTTCCTGCTCCTCTTAGCATGATAAAGAAGATTCAAAGAGAGTGAGATGCCAGCTCCTTTCATTCAGTCAGTAGCTTCAATCATTTCTGGTATATGAATAACATGATGTTTTTCAATCGCAAAAATCAATGAATATTGTAAATGCACAAACAGTAATTTCTCCGCATTTCAAGGTGCAATTCTGAAATTTTTTGCTTTTTCCTGCTCCTCTTAGCATGATAAAGAAGATTCAAAGAGAGTGAGATGCCAGCTCCTTTCATTCAGTCAGTAGCTACAATCATTTCTGGATGTTTTTCAATGGCAAAAATCAATGAATATTGTAAATGCACAAACAGTAATTTCTCCGCATTGCAAGGTGCAATTCTGAAATTTTTTGCTTTTTCCTGCTCCTCTTAGCATGATAAAGAAGATTCAAAGAGAGTGAGATGCCAGCTCCTTTCCTTCAGTCAGTAGCTTCAATCATTTCTGGTATATGAATAACATGATGTTTTTCAATGGCAAAAATCAATGAATTTTGTAAATGCACAAACAGTAATTTCTCCGCATTGCAAGGCGCAATTCTGAAATTTTTTGCTTTTTCCTGCTCCTCTTAGCATGATAAAGAAGATTCAAAGAGAGGGAGATGCCAGCTCCTTTCATTCAGTCAGTAGCTTCAATCATTTCTGGACATTTTTCAATGGCAAAAATCAATGAATATTGTAAATGCACAAACAGTAATTTCTCCGCATTGCAAGGTGCAATTCTGAAATTTTTTGCTTTTTCCTGCTCCTCTTAGCATGATAAAGAAGATTCAAAGAGAGTGAGATGCCAGCTCCTTTCATTCAGTCAGTAGCTTCAATCATTTCTGGACGTTTTTCAATGGCAAAAATCAATGAATATTGTAAATGCACAAACAGTAATTTCTCCGCATTGCAAGGTGCAATTCTGAAATTTTTTGCTTTTTCCTGCTCCTCTTAGCATGATAAAGAAGATTCAAAGAGAGTGATATGCCAGCTCCTTTCATTCAGTCAGTACCTTCAATCATTTCTGGACGTTTTTCAATGGCAAAAATCAATGAATATTGTAAATGCACAAACAGTAATTTCTCCGCATTGCAAGGTGCAATTCTGAAATTTTTTGCTTTTTCCTGCTCCTCTTAGCATGATAAAGAAGATTCAAAGAGAGTGAGATGCCAGCTCCTTTCATTCAGTCAGTAGCTTCAATCATTTCTGGACGTTTTTCAATGGCAAAAATCAATGAATATTGTAAATGCACAAACTGTAATTTCTCCGCATTGCAAGGTGCAATTCTGAAATTTTTTGCTTTTTCCTGCTCCTCTTAGCATGATAAAGAAGATTCAAAGAGAGTGAGATGCCAGCTCCTTTCATTCAGTCAGTAGCTTCAATCATTTCTGGTATATGAATAACATGATGTTTTTCAATAGCAAAAATCAATGAATATTGTAAATGCACAAACAGTAATTTCTCCGCATTGCAAGGTGCAATTCTGAAATTTTTTGCTTTTTCCTGCTCCTCTTAGCATGATAAAGAAGATTCAAAGAGAGTGAGATGCCAGCTCCTTTCATTCAGTCAGTAGCTTCAATCATTTCTGGACGTTTTTCAATGGCAAAAATCAATGAATATTGTAAATGCACAAACAGTAATTTCTCCACATTGCAAGGTGCAATTCTGAAATTTTTTGCTTTTTCCTGCTCCTCTTAGCATGATAAACAAGATTCAAAGAGAGTGAGATGCCAGCTCCTTTCATTCAGTCAGTAGCTTCAATCATTTCTGGACGTTTTTCAATGGCAAAAATCATTGAATATTGTAAATGCACAAACAGTAATTTCTCCGCATTGCAAGGTGCAATTCTGAAATTTTTTACTTTTTCCTGCTCCTCTTAGCATGATAAAGAAGATTCAAAGAGAGTGAGATGCCAGCTCCTTTCATTCAGTCAGTAGCTTCAATCATTTCTGGACGTTTTTCAATGGCAAAAATCAATGAATATTGTAAATGCACAAACAGTAATTTCTCCGCATTGCAAGGTGCAATTCTGAAATTTTTTGCTTTTTCCTGCTCCTCTTAGCATGATAAAGAAGATTCAAAGAGAGTGAGATGCCAGCTCCTTTCCTTCAGTCAGTAGCTTCAATCATTTCTGGTATATGAATAACATGATGTTTTTCAATGGCAAAAATCAATGAATTTTGTAAATGCACAAACAGTAATTTCTCCGCATTGCAAGGCGCAATTCTGAAATTTTTTGCTTTTTCCTGCTCCTCTTAGCATGATAAAGAAGATTCAAAGAGAGTGAGATGCCAGCTCCTTTCATTCAGTCAGTAGCTTCAATCATTTCTGGACATTTTTCAATGGCAAAAATCAATGAATATTGTAAATGCACAAACAGTAATTTCTCCGCATTGCAAGGTGCAATTCTGAAATTTTTTGCTTTTTCCTGCTCCTCTTAGCATGATAAAGAAGATTCAAAGAGAGTGAGATGCCAGCTCCTTTCATTCAGTCAGTAGCTTCAATCATTTCTGGACGTTTTTCAATGGCAAAAATCAATGAATATTGTAAATGCACAAACAGTAATTTCTCCGCATTGCAAGGTGCAATTCTGAAATTTTTTGCTTTTTCCTGCTCCTCTTAGCATGATAAAGAAGATTCAAAGAGAGTGAGGTGCCAGCTCCTTTCATTCAGTCAGGAGCTTCAAACATTTCTGGTATATGAATAACATGTTTTTCAATGGCAAAAATCAATGAATATTGTAAATGCACAAACAGTAATTTCTCCGCATTGCAAGGTGCAATTCTGAAATTTTTTGCTTTTTCCTGCTCCTCTTAGCATGATAAAGAAGATTCAAAGAGAGTGAGGTGCCAGCTCCTTTCATTCAGTCAGGAGCTTCAAACATTTCTGGTATATGAATAACATGTTTTTCAATGGCAAAAATCAATGAATATTGTAAATGCACAAACAGTAATTTCTCCGCATTGCAAGGTGCAATTCTGAAATTTTTTGCTTTTTCCTGCTCCTCTTAGCATGATAAAGAAGATTCAAAGAGAGTGAGATGCCAGCTCCTTTCATTCAGTCAGTAGCTTCAATCATTTCTGGATGTTTTTCAATGGCAAAAATCAATGAATATTGTAAATGCACAAACTATAATTTCTCCGCATTGCAAGGTGCAATTCTGAAATTTTTTGCTTTTTCCTGCTCCTCTTAGCATGATAAAGAAGATTCAAAGAGAGTGAGATTCCAGCTCCTTTCATTCAGTCAGTAGCTTCAATCATTTCTGGACGTTTTTCAATGGCAAAAATCAATGAATATTGTAAATGCACAAACAGTAATTTCTCCGCATTGCAAGGTGCAATTCTGAAATTTTTTGCTTTTTCCTGCTCCTCTTAGCATGATAAAGAAGATTCAAAGAGAGTGAGATGCCAGCTCCTTTCATTCAGTCAGTAGCTTCAAACATTTCTGGTATATGAATAACATGATGTTTTTCAATGGCAAAAATCAATGAATATTGTAAATGCACAAACAGTAATTTCTCCGCATTGCAAGGTGCAAGTCTGAAATTTTTTGCTTTTTCCTGCTCCTCTTAGCATGATAAAGAAGATTCAAAGAGAGTGAGATGCCAGCTCCTTTCATTCAATCAGTAGCTTCAAACATTTCTGGTATATGAATAACATGATGTTTTTCAATGGCAAAAATCAATGAATATTGTAAATGCACAAACAGTAATTTCTCCGCATTGCAAGGTGCAAGTCTGAAATTTTTTGCTTTATCCTGCTCCTCTTAGCATGATAAAGAAGATTCAAAGAGAGTGAGATGCCAGCTCCTTTCATTCAGTCAGTAGCTTCAATCATTTCTGGTATATGAATAACATGATGTTTTTCAATGGCAAAAATCAATGAATATTGTAAATGCACAAACAGTAATTTCTCCGCATTGCAAGGTGCAATTCTGAAATTTTTTGCTTTTTCCTGCTCCTCTTAGCATGATAAAGAAGATTCAAAGAGAGTGAGATGCCAGCTCCTTTCATTCAGTCAGTAGCTTCAAACATTTCTGGTATATGAATAACATGATGTTTTTCAATGGCAAAAATCAATGAATATTGTAAATGCACAAACAGTAATTTCTCCGCATTGCAAGGTGCAATTCTGAAATTTTTTGCTTTTTCCTGCTCCTCTTAGCATGATAAAGAAGATTCAAAGAGAGTGAGATGCCAGCTCCTTTCATTCAGTCAGTAGCTTCAATCATTTCTGGACGTTTTTCAATGGCAAAAATCAATGAATATTGTAAATGCACAAACAGTAATTTCTCCGCATTGCAAGGTGCAATTCTGAAAATTTTTGCTTTTTCCTGCTCCTCTTAGCATGATAAAGAAGTTTCAAAGAGAGTGAGATGCCAGCTCCTTTCATTCAGTCAGTAGCTTCAATAATTTCTGGACGTTTTTCAATGGCAAAAATCAATGAATATTGTAAATGCACAAACAGTAATTTCTCCGCATTGCAAGGTGCAATTCTGAAATTTTTTGCTTTTTCCTGCTCCTCTTAGCATGATAAACAAGATTCAAAGAGAGTGAGATGCCAGCTCCTTTCATTCAGTCAGTAGCTTCAATCATTTCTGGACATTTTTCAATGGCAAAAATCAATGAATATTGTAAATGCACAAACAGTAATTTATCCGCATTGCAAGGTGCAATTCTGAAATTTTTTGCTTTTTCCTGCTCCTCTTAGCATGATAAAGAAGATTCAAAGAGAGTGAGATGCCAGCTCCTTTCATTCAGTCAGTAGCTTCAAACATTTCTGGTATATGAATAACATGATGTTTTTCAATGGCAAAAATCAATGAATATTGTAAATGCACAAACAGTAATTTCTCCGCATTGCAAGGTGCAATTCTGAAATTTTTTGCTTTTTCCTGCTCCTCTTAGCATGATAAAGAAGATTCAAAGAGAGTGAGATGCCAGCTCCTTTCATTCAGTCAGTAGCTTCAATCATTTCTGGACATTTTTCAATGGCAAAAATCAATGAATATTGTAAATGCACAAACAGTAATTTCTCCGCATTGCAAGGTGCAATTCTGAAATTTTTTGCTTTTTCCTGCTCCTCTTAGCATGATAAAGAAGATTCAAAGAGAGTGAGATGCCAGCTCCTTTCATTCAGTCAGTAGCTTCAATCATTTCTGGACGTTTTTCAATGGCAAAAATCAATGAATATTGTAAATGCACAAACAGTAATTTCTCCGCATTGCAAGGTGCAATTCTGAAATTTTTTGCTTTTTCCTGCTCCTCTTAGCATGATAAAGAAGATTCAAAGAGAGTGAGATGCCAGCTCCTTTCATTCAGTCAGTACCTTCAATCATTTCTGGACGTTTTTCAATGGCAAAAATCAATGAATATTGTAAATGCACAAACAGTAATTTCTCCGCATTGCAAGGTGCAATTCTGAAATTTTTTGCTTTTTCCTGCTCCTCTTAGCATGATAAAGAAGATTCAAAGAGAGTGAGATGCCAGCTCCTTTCATTCAGTCAGTAGCTTCAATCATTTCTGGATGTTTTTCAATGGCAAAAATCAATGAATATTGTAAATGCACAAACTGTAATTTCTCCGCATTGCAAGATGCAATTCTGAAATTTTTTGCTTTTTCCTGCTCCTCTTAGCATGATAAAGAAGATTCAAAGAGAGTGAGATGCCAGCTCCTTTCATTCTGTCAGTAGCTTCAATCATTTCTGGTATATGAATAACATGATGTTTTTCAATAGCAAAAATCAATGAATATTGTAAATGCACAAACAGTAATTTCTCCGCATTGCAAGGTGCAATTCTGAAATTTTTTGCTTTTTCCTGCTCCTCTTAGCATGATAAAGAAGATTCAAAGAGAGTGAGATGCCAGCTCCTTTCATTCAGTCAGTAGCTTCAATCATTTCTGGACATTTTTCAATGGCAAAAATCAATGAATATTGTAAATGCACAAACAGTAATTTCTCCGCATTGCAAGGTGCAATTCTGAAATTTTTTGCTTTTTCCTGCTCCTGTTAGCATGATAAACAAGATTCAAAGAGAGTGAGATGCCATCTCCTTTCATTCAGTCAGTAGCTTCAATCATTTCTGGACGTTTTTCAATGGCAAAATCAATGAATATTGTAAATGCACAAACAGTAATTTCTCCGCATTGCAAGGTGCAATTCTGAAATTTTTTGCTTTTTCCTGCTCCTCTTAGCATGATAAAGAAGATTCAAAGAGAGTGAGATGCCAGCTCCTTTCATTCAGTCAGTAGCTTCAATCATTTCTGGTATATGAATAACATGATGTTTTTCAATGGCAAAAATCAATGAATATTGTAAATGCACAAACAGTAATTTCTCCGCATTGCAAGGTGCAATTCTGAAATTTTTTGCTTTTTCCTGCTCCTCTTAGCATGATAAAGAAGATTCAAAGAGAGTGAGATGCCAGCTCCTTTCATTCAGTCAGTAGCTTCAATCATTTCTGGACGTTTTTCAATGGCAAAAATCAATGAATATTGTAAATGCACAAACAGTAATTTCTCCGCATTGCAAGGTGCAATTCTGAAATTTTTTGCTTTTTCCTGCTCCTCTTAGCATGATAAACAAGATTCAAAGAGAGTGAGATGCCAGCTCCTTTCATTCAGTCAGTAGCTTCAATCATTTCTGGACGTTTTTCAATGGCAAAAATCATTGAATATTGTAAATGCACAAACAGTAATTTCTCCGCATTGCAAGGTGCAATTCTGAAATTTTTTACTTTTTCCTGCTCCTCTTAGCATGATAAAGAAGATTCAAAGAGAGTGAGATGCCAGCTCCTTTCATTCAGTCAGTAGCTTCAATCATTTCTGGTATATGAATAACATGATGTTTTTCAATCGCAAAAATCAATGAATATTGTAAATGCACAAACAGTAATTTCTCCGCATTGCAAGGTGCAATTCTGAAATTTTTTGCTTTTTCCTGCTCCTCTTAGCATGATAAAGAAGATTCAAAGAGAGTGAGATGCCAGCTCCTTTCATTCAGTCAGTACCTTCAATCATTTCTGGACGTTTTTCAATGGCAAAAATCAATGAATATTGTAAATGCACAAACAGTAATTTCTCCGCATTGCAAGGTGCAATTCTGAAATTTTTTGCTTTTTCCTGCTCCTCTTAGCATGATAAAGAAGATTCAAAGAGAGTGAGATGCCAGCTCCTTTCATTCAGTCAGTAGCTTCAATCATTTCTGGTATATGAATAACATGATGTTTTTCAATGGCAAAAATCAATGAATATTGTAAATGCACAAACAGTAATTTCTCCGCATTGCAAGGTGCAATTCTGAAATTTTTTGCTTTTTCCTGCTCCTCTTAGCATGATAAAGAAGATTCAAAGAGAGTGAGATGCCAGCTCCTTTCATTCAGTCAGTAGCTTCAATCATTTCTGGACGTTTTTCAATGGCAAAAATCAATGAATATTGTAAATGCACAAACAGTAATTTCTCCGCATTGCAAGGTGCAATTCTGAAATTTTTTGCTTTTTCCTGCTCCTCTTAGCATGATAAACAAGATTCAAAGAGAGTGAGATGCCAGCTCCTTTCATTCAGTCAGTAGCTTCAATCATTTCTGGACGTTTTTCAATGGCAAAAATCATTGAATATTGTAAATGCACAAACAGTAATTTCTCCGCATTGCAAGGTGCAATTCTGAAATTTTTTACTTTTTCCTGCTCCTCTTAGCATGATAAAGAAGATTCAAAGAGAGTGAGATGCCAGCTCCTTTCATTCAGTCAGTAGCTTCAATCATTTCTGGTATATGAATAACATGATGTTTTTCAATCGCAAAAATCAATGAATATTGTAAATGCACAAACAGTAATTTCTCCGCATTGCAAGGTGCAATTCTGAAATTTTTTGCTTTTTCCTGCTCCTCTTAGCATGATAAAGAAGATTCAAAGAGAGTGAGATGCCAGCTCCTTTCATTCAGTCAGTAGCTACAATCATTTCTGGATGTTTTTCAATGGCAAAAATCAATGAATATTGTAAATGCACAAACAGTAATTTCTCCGCATTGCAAGGTGCAATTCTGAAATTTTTTGCTTTTTCCTGCTCCTCTTAGCATGATAAAGAAGATTCAAAGAGAGTGAGATGCCAGCTCCTTTCATTCAGTCAGTACCTTCAATCATTTCTGGACGTTTTTCAATGGCAAAAATCAATGAATATTGTAAATGCACAAACAGTAATTTCTCCGCATTGCAAGGTGCAATTCTGAAATTTTTTGCTTTTTCCTGCTCCTCTTAGCATGATAAAGAAGATTCAAAGAGAGTGAGATGCCAGCTCCTTTCATTCAGTCAGTAGCTTCAATCATTTCTGGTATATGAATAACATGATGTTTTTCAATGGCAAAAATCAATGAATATTGTAAATGCACAAACAGTAATTTCTCCGCATTGCAAGGTGCAATTCTGAAATTTTTTGCTTTTTCCTGCTCCTCTTAGCATGATAAAGAAGATTCAAAGAGAGTGAGATGCCAGCTCCTTTCATTCAGTCAGTAGCTTCAATCATTTCTGGACGTTTTTCAATGGCAAAAATCAATGAATATTGTAAATGCACAAACAGTAATTTCTCCGCATTGCAAGGTGCAATTCTGAAATTTTTTGCTTTTTCCTGCTCCTCTTAGCATGATAAACAAGATTCAAAGAGAGTGAGATGCCAGCTCCTTTCATTCAGTCAGTAGCTTCAATCATTTCTGGACGTTTTTCAATGGCAAAAATCATTGAATATTGTAAATGCACAAACAGTAATTTCTCCGCATTGCAAGGTGCAATTCTGAAATTTTTTACTTTTTCCTGCTCCTCTTAGCATGATAAAGAAGATTCAAAGAGAGTGAGATGCCAGCTCCTTTCATTCAGTCAGTAGCTTCAATCATTTCTGGTATATGAATAACATGATGTTTTTCAATCGCAAAAATCAATGAATATTGTAAATGCACAAACAGTAATTTCTCCGCATTGCAAGGTGCAATTCTGAAATTTTTTGCTTTTTCCTGCTCCTCTTAGCATGATAAAGAAGATTCAAAGAGAGTGAGATGCCAGCTCCTTTCATTCAGTCAGTAGCTACAATCATTTCTGGATGTTTTTCAATGGCAAAAATCAATGAATATTGTAAATGCACAAACAGTAATTTCTCCGCATTGCAAGGTGCAATTCTGAAATTTTTTGCTTTTTCCTGCTCCTCTTAGCATGATAAAGAAGATTCAAAGAGAGTGAGATGCCAGCTCCTTTCCTTCAGTCAGTAGCTTCAATCATTTCTGGTATATGAATAACATGATGTTTTTCAATGGCAAAAATCAATGAATTTTGTAAATGCACAAACAGTAATTTCTCCGCATTGCAAGGCGCAATTCTGAAATTTTTTGCTTTTTCCTGCTCCTCTTAGCATGATAAAGAAGATTCAAAGAGAGGGAGATGCCAGCTCCTTTCATTCAGTCAGTAGCTTCAATCATTTCTGGACATTTTTCAATGGCAAAAATCAATGAATATTGTAAATGCACAAACAGTAATTTCTCCGCATTGCAAGGTGCAATTCTGAAATTTTTTGCTTTTTCCTGCTCCTCTTAGCATGATAAAGAAGATTCAAAGAGAGTGAGATGCCAGCTCCTTTCATTCAGTCAGTAGCTTCAATCATTTCTGGACGTTTTTCAATAGCAAAAATCAATGAATATTGTAAATGCACAAACAGTAATTTCTCCGCATTGCAAGGTGCAATTCTGAAATTTTTTGCTTTTTCCTGCTCCTCTTAGCATGATAAAGAAGATTCAAAGAGAGTGATATGCCAGCTCCTTTCATTCAGTCAGTACCTTCAATCATTTCTGGACGTTTTTCAATGGCAAAAATCAATGAATATTGTAAATGCACAAACAGTAATTTCTCCGCATTGCAAGGTGCAATTCTGAAATTTTTTGCATTTTCCTGCTCCTCTTAGCATGATAAAGAAGATTCAAAGAGAGTGAGATGCCAGCTCCTTTCATTCAGTCAGTAGCTTCAATCATTTCTGGACGTTTTTCAATGGCAAAAATCAATGAATATTGTAAATGCACAAACTGTAATTTCTCCGCATTGCAAGGTGCAATTCTGAAATTTTTTGCTTTTTCCTGCTCCTCTTAGCATGATAAAGAAGATTCAAAGAGAGTGAGATGCCAGCTCCTTTCATTCAGTCAGTAGCTTCAATCATTTCTGGTATATGAATAACATGATGTTTTTCAATAGCAAAAATCAATGAATATTGTAAATGCACAAACAGTAATTTCTCCGCATTGCAAGGTGCAATTCTGAAATTTTTTGCTTTTTCCTGCTCCTCTTAGCATGATAAAGAAGATTCAAAGAGAGTGAGATGCCAGCTCCTTTCATTCAGTCAGTAGCTTCAATCATTTCTGGACGTTTTTCAATGGCAAAAATCAATGAATATTGTAAATGCACAAACAGTAATTTCTCCACATTGCAAGGTGCAATTCTGAAATTTTTTGCTTTTTCCTGCTCCTCTTAGCATGATAAACAAGATTCAAAGAGAGTGAGATGCCAGCTCCTTTCATTCAGTCAGTAGCTTCAATCATTTCTGGACGTTTTTCAATGGCAAAAATCATTGAATATTGTAAATGCACAAACAGTAATTTCTCCGCATTGCAAGGTGCAATTCTGAAATTTTTTACTTTTTCCTGCTCCTCTTAGCATGATAAAGAAGATTCAAAGAGAGTGAGATGCCAGCTCCTTTCATTCAGTCAGTAGCTTCAATCATTTCTGGACGTTTTTCAATGGCAAAAATCAATGAATATTGTAAATGCACAAACAGTAATTTCTCCGCATTGCAAGGTGCAATTCTGAAATTTTTTGCTTTTTCCTGCTCCTCTTAGCATGATAAAGAAGATTCAAAGAGAGTGAGATGCCAGCTCCTTTCCTTCAGTCAGTAGCTTCAATCATTTCTGGTATATGAATAACATGATGTTTTTCAATGGCAAAAATCAATGAATTTTGTAAATGCACAAACAGTAATTTCTCCGCATTGCAAGGCGCAATTCTGAAATTTTTTGCTTTTTCCTGCTCCTCTTAGCATGATAAAGAAGATTCAAAGAGAGTGAGATGCCAGCTCCTTTCATTCAGTCAGTAGCTTCAATCATTTCTGGACATTTTTCAATGGCAAAAATCAATGAATATTGTAAATGCACAAACAGTAATTTCTCCGCATTGCAAGGTGCAATTCTGAAATTTTTTGCTTTTTCCTGCTCCTCTTAGCATGATAAAGAAGATTCAAAGAGAGTGAGATGCCAGCTCCTTTCATTCAGTCAGTAGCTTCAATCATTTCTGGACGTTTTTCAATGGCAAAAATCAATGAATATTGTAAATGCACAAACAGTAATTTCTCCGCATTGCAAGGTGCAATTCTGAAATTTTTTGCTTTTTCCTGCTCCTCTTAGCATGATAAAGAAGATTCAAAGAGAGTGAGGTGCCAGCTCCTTTCATTCAGTCAGGAGCTTCAAACATTTCTGGTATATGAATAACATGTTTTTCAATGGCAAAAATCAATGAATATTGTAAATGCACAAACAGTAATTTCTCCGCATTGCAAGGTGCAATTCTGAAATTTTTTGCTTTTTCCTGCTCCTCTTAGCATGATAAAGAAGATTCAAAGAGAGTGAGGTGCCAGCTCCTTTCATTCAGTCAGGAGCTTCAAACATTTCTGGTATATGAATAACATGTTTTTCAATGGCAAAAATCAATGAATATTGTAAATGCACAAACAGTAATTTCTCCGCATTGCAAGGTGCAATTCTGAAATTTTTTGCTTTTTCCTGCTCCTCTTAGCATGATAAAGAAGATTCAAAGAGAGTGAGATGCCAGCTCCTTTCATTCAGTCAGTAGCTTCAATCATTTCTGGATGTTTTTCAATGGCAAAAATCAATGAATATTGTAAATGCACAAACTATAATTTCTCCGCATTGCAAGGTGCAATTCTGAAATTTTTTGCTTTTTCCTGCTCCTCTTAGCATGATAAAGAAGATTCAAAGAGAGTGAGATTCCAGCTCCTTTCATTCAGTCAGTAGCTTCAATCATTTCTGGACGTTTTTCAATGGCAAAAATCAATGAATATTGTAAATGCACAAACAGTAATTTCTCCGCATTGCAAGGTGCAATTCTGAAATTTTTTGCTTTTTCCTGCTCCTCTTAGCATGATAAAGAAGATTCAAAGAGAGTGAGATGCCAGCTCCTTTCATTCAGTCAGTAGCTTCAAACATTTCTGGTATATGAATAACATGATGTTTTTCAATGGCAAAAATCAATGAATATTGTAAATGCACAAACAGTAATTTCTCCGCATTGCAAGGTGCAAGTCTGAAATTTTTTGCTTTTTCCTGCTCCTCTTAGCATGATAAAGAAGATTCAAAGAGAGTGAGATGCCAGCTCCTTTCATTCAATCAGTAGCTTCAAACATTTCTGGTATATGAATAACATGATGTTTTTCAATGGCAAAAATCAATGAATATTGTAAATGCACAAACAGTAATTTCTCCGCATTGCAAGGTGCAAGTCTGAAATTTTTTGCTTTATCCTGCTCCTCTTAGCATGATAAAGAAGATTCAAAGAGAGTGAGATGCCAGCTCCTTTCATTCAGTCAGTAGCTTCAATCATTTCTGGTATATGAATAACATGATGTTTTTCAATGGCAAAAATCAATGAATATTGTAAATGCACAAACAGTAATTTCTCCGCATTGCAAGGTGCAATTCTGAAATTTTTTGCTTTTTCCTGCTCCTCTTAGCATGATAAAGAAGATTCAAAGAGAGTGAGATGCCAGCTCCTTTCATTCAGTCAGTAGCTTCAAACATTTCTGGTATATGAATAACATGATGTTTTTCAATGGCAAAAATCAATGAATATTGTAAATGCACAAACAGTAATTTCTCCGCATTGCAAGGTGCAATTCTGAAATTTTTTGCTTTTTCCTGCTCCTCTTAGCATGATAAAGAAGATTCAAAGAGAGTGAGATGCCAGCTCCTTTCATTCAGTCAGTAGCTTCAATCATTTCTGGACGTTTTTCAATGGCAAAAATCAATGAATATTGTAAATGCACAAACAGTAATTTCTCCGCATTGCAAGGTGCAATTCTGAAAATTTTTGCTTTTTCCTGCTCCTCTTAGCATGATAAAGAAGTTTCAAAGAGAGTGAGATGCCAGCTCCTTTCATTCAGTCAGTAGCTTCAATAATTTCTGGACGTTTTTCAATGGCAAAAATCAATGAATATTGTAAATGCACAAACAGTAATTTCTCCGCATTGCAAGGTGCAATTCTGAAATTTTTTGCTTTTTCCTGCTCCTCTTAGCATGATAAACAAGATTCAAAGAGAGTGAGATGCCAGCTCCTTTCATTCAGTCAGTAGCTTCAATCATTTCTGGACATTTTTCAATGGCAAAAATCAATGAATATTGTAAATGCACAAACAGTAATTTATCCGCATTGCAAGGTGCAATTCTGAAATTTTTTGCTTTTTCCTGCTCCTCTTAGCATGATAAAGAAGATTCAAAGAGAGTGAGATGCCAGCTCCTTTCATTCAGTCAGTAGCTTCAAACATTTCTGGTATATGAATAACATGATGTTTTTCAATGGCAAAAATCAATGAATATTGTAAATGCACAAACAGTAATTTCTCCGCATTGCAAGGTGCAATTCTGAAATTTTTTGCTTTTTCCTGCTCCTCTTAGCATGATAAAGAAGATTCAAAGAGAGTGAGATGCCAGCTCCTTTCATTCAGTCAGTAGCTTCAATCATTTCTGGACGTTTTTCAATGGCAAAAATCAATGAATATTGTAAATGCACAAACAGTAATTTCTCCGCATTGCAAGGTGCAATTCTGAAATTTTTTGCTTTTTCCTGCTCCTCTTAGCATTATGAAGAAGATTCAAAGAGAGTGAGATGCCAGCTCCTTTCATTCAGTCAGTAGCTTCAAACATTTCTGGTATATGAATAACATGATGTTTTTCAATGGCAAAAATCAATGAATATTGTAAATGCACAAACAGTAATTTCTCCGCATTGCAAGGTGCAATTCTGAAATTTTTTGCTTTTTCCTGCTCCTCTTAGCATGATAAAGAAGATTCAAAGAGAGTGAGATGCCAGCTCCTTTCGTTCAGTCAGTAGCTTCAATCATTTCTGGACGTTTTTCAATGGCAAAAATCATTGAATATTGTAAATGCACAAACAGTAATTTCTCCGCATTGCAAGGTGCAATTCTGAAATTTTTTACTTTTTCCTGCTCCTCTTAGCATGATAAAGAAGATTCAAAGAGTGTGAGATGCCAGCTCCTTTCATTCAGTCAGTAGCTTCAATCATTTCTGGTATATGAATAACATGATGTTTTTCAATGGCAAAAATCAATGAATATTGTAAATGCACAAACAGTAATTTCTCCGCATTGCAAGGTGCAATTCTGAAATTTTTTGCTTTTTCCTGCTCCTCTTAGCATGATAAACAAGATTCAAAGAGAGTGAGATAACAGCTCCTTTCATTCAGTCAGTAGCTTCAATCATTTCTGGACGTTTTTCAATGGCAAAAATCAATGAATATTGTAAATGCACAAACAGTAATTTCTCCGCATTGCAAGGTGCAATTCTGAAATTTTTTGCTTTTTCCTGCTCCTCTTAACATGATAAAGAAGATTCAAAGAGAGTGAGATGCCAGCTCCTTTCATTCAGTCAGTAGCTTCAATCATTTCTGGACGTTTTTCAATTGCAAAAATCAATGAATATTGTAAATGCACAAACAGTAATTTCTCCGCATTGCAAGGTGCAATTCTGAAATTTTTTGCTTTTTCCTGCTCCTCTTAGCATGATAAAGAAGATTCAAAGAGAGTGAGTTGCCAGCTTCTTTCATTCAGTCAGTAGCTTCAAACATTTCTGGGATATGAATAACATGATGTTTTTCACTGGCAAAAATCAATGAATATTGTAAATGCACAAACAGTAATTTCTCCGCATTGCAAGGTGCAATTCTGAAATTTTTTGCTTTTTCCTGCTCCTCTTAGCATGATAAAGAAGATTCAAAGAGAGTGAGATGCCAGCTCCTTTCATTCAGTCAGTAGCTTCAATCATTTCTGGACGTTTTTCAATGGCAAAAATCAATGAATATTGTAAATGCACAAACAGTAATTTCTCCGCATTGCAAGGTGCAATTCGGAAATTTTTTGCTTTTTCCTGCTCCTCTTAGCATGATAAAGAAGATTCAAAGAGAGTGAGATGCCAGCTCCTTTCATTCAGTCAGTAGCTTCAATCATATCTGGACGTTTTTCAATGGCAAAAATCAATGAATATTGTAAATGCACAAACAGTAATTTCTCCGCATTGCAAGGTGCAATTCTGAAATTTTTTGCTTTTTCCTGCTCCTCTTAGCATGATAAAGAAGATTCAAAGAGAGTGAGATGCCAGCTCCTTTCATTCAGTCAGTAGCTTCAATCATTTCTGGTATATGAATAACATGATGTTTTTCAATGGCAAAAATCAATGAATATTGTAAATGCACAAACAGTAATTTCTCCGCATTGCAAGGTGCAATTCTGAAATTTTTTGCTTTTTCCTGCTCCTCTTAGCATGATAAAGAAGATTCAAAGAGAGTGAGATGCCAGCTCCTTTCGTTCAGTCAGTAGCTTCAATCATTTCTGGACGTTTTTCAATGGCAAAAATCATTGAATATTGTAAATGCACAAACAGTAATTTCTCCGCATTGCAAGGTGCAATTCTGAAATTTTTTACTTTTTCCTGCTCCTCTTAGCATGATAAAGAAGATTCAAAGAGTGTGAGATGCCAGCTCCTTTCATTCAGTCAGTAGCTTCAATCATTTCTGGTATATGAATAACATGATGTTTTTCAATGGCAAAAATCAATGAATATTGTAAATGCACAAACAGTAATTTCTCCGCATTGCAAGGTGCAATTCTGAAATTTTTTGCTTTTTCCTGCTCCTCTTAGCATGATAAACAAGATTCAAAGAGAGTGAGATAACAGCTCCTTTCATTCAGTCAGTAGCTTCAATCATTTCTGGACGTTTTTCAATGGCAAAAATCAATGAATATTGTAAATGCACAAACAGTAATTTCTCCGCATTGCAAGGTGCAATTCTGAAATTTTTTGCTTTTTCCTGCTCCTCTTAACATGATAAAGAAGATTCAAAGAGAGTGAGATGCCAGCTCCTTTCATTCAGTCAGTAGCTTCAATCATTTCTGGACGTTTTTCAATTGCAAAAATCAATGAATATTGTAAATGCACAAACAGTAATTTCTCCGCATTGCAAGGTGCAATTCTGAAATTTTTTGCTTTTTCCTGCTCCTCTTAGCATGATAAAGAAGATTCAAAGAGAGTGAGTTGCCAGCTTCTTTCATTCAGTCAGTAGCTTCAAACATTTCTGGGATATGAATAACATGATGTTTTTCAATGGCAAAAATCAATGAATATTGTAAATGCACAAACAGTAATTTCTCCGCATTGCAAGGTGCAATTCTGAAATTTTTTGCTTTTTCCTGCTCCTCTTAGCATGATAAAGAAGATTCAAAGAGAGTGAGATGCCAGCTCCTTTCATTCAGTCAGTAGCTTCAATCATTTCTGGACGTTTTTCAATGGCAAAAATCAATGAATATTGTAAATGCACAAACAGTAATTTCTCCGCATTGCAAGGTGCAATTCTGAAATTTTTTGCTTTTTCCTGCTCCTCTTAGCATGATAAAGAAGATTCAAAGAGAGTGAGATGCCAGCTCCTTTCATTCAGTCAGTAGCTTCAATCATATCTGGACGTTTTTCAATGGCAAAAATCAATGAATATTGTAAATGCACAAACAGTAATTTCTCCGCATTGCAAGGTGCAATTCTGAAATTTTTTGCTTTTTCCTGCTCCTCTTAGCATGATAAAGAAGATTCAAAGAGAGTGAGATGCCAGCTCCTTTCATTCAGTCAGTAGCTTCAATCATTTCTGGTATATGAATAACATGATGTTTTTCAATGGCAAAAATCAATGAATATTGTAAATGCACAAACAGTAATTTCTCCGCATTGCAAGTTGCAATTCTGAAATTTTTTGCTTTTTCCTGCTCCTCTTAGCATGATAAAGAAGATTCAAAGAGAGTGAGATGCCAGCTCCTTTCATTCAGTCAGTAGCTTCAATCATTTCTGGATGTTTTTCAATGGCAAAAATCAATGAATATTGTAAATGCACAAACTATAATTTCTCCGCATTGCAAGGTGCAATTCTGAAATTTTTTGCTTTTTCCTGCTCCTCTTAGCATGATAAAGAAGATTCAAAGAGAGTGAGATTCCAGCTCCTTTCATTCAGTCAGTAGCTTCAATCATTTCTGGACGTTTTTCAATGGCAAAAATCAATGAATATTGTAAATGCACAAACAGTAATTTCTCCGCATTGCAAGGTGCAATTCTGAAATTTTTTGCTTTTTCCTGCTCCTCTTAGCATGATAAAGAAGATTCAAAGAGAGTGAGATGCCAGCTCCTTTCATTCAGTCAGTAGCTTCAAACATTTCTGGTATATGAATAACATGATGTTTTTCAATGGCAAAAATCAATGAATATTGTAAATGCACAAACAGTAATTTCTCCGCATTGCAAGGTGCAAGTCTGAAATTTTTTGCTTTTTCCTGCTCCTCTTAGCATGATAAAGAAGATTCAAAGAGAGTGAGATGCCAGCTCCTTTCATTCAATCAGTAGCTTCAAACATTTCTGGTATATGAATAACATGATGTTTTTCAATGGCAAAAATCAATGAATATTGTAAATGCACAAACAGTAATTTCTCCGCATTGCAAGGTGCAAGTCTGAAATTTTTTGCTTTATCCTGCTCCTCTTAGCATGATAAAGAAGATTCAAAGAGAGTGAGATGCCAGCTCCTTTCATTCAGTCAGTAGCTTCAATCATTTCTGGTATATGAATAACATGATGTTTTTCAATGGCAAAAATCAATGAATATTGTAAATGCACAAACAGTAATTTCTCCGCATTGCAAGGTGCAATTCTGAAATTTTTTGCTTTTTCCTGCTCCTCTTAGCATGATAAAGAAGATTCAAAGAGAGTGAGATGCCAGCTCCTTTCATTCAGTCAGTAGCTTCAAACATTTCTGGTATATGAATAACATGATGTTTTTCAATGGCAAAAATCAATGAATATTGTAAATGCACAAACAGTAATTTCTCCGCATTGCAAGGTGCAATTCTGAAATTTTTTGCTTTTTCCTGCTCCTCTTAGCATGATAAAGAAGATTCAAAGAGAGTGAGATGCCAGCTCCTTTCATTCAGTCAGTAGCTTCAATCATTTCTGGACGTTTTTCAATGGCAAAAATCAATGAATATTGTAAATGCACAAACAGTAATTTCTCCGCATTGCAAGGTGCAATTCTGAAAATTTTTGCTTTTTCCTGCTCCTCTTAGCATGATAAAGAAGTTTCAAAGAGAGTGAGATGCCAGCTCCTTTCATTCAGTCAGTAGCTTCAATAATTTCTGGACGTTTTTCAATGGCAAAAATCAATGAATATTGTAAATGCACAAACAGTAATTTCTCCGCATTGCAAGGTGCAATTCTGAAATTTTTTGCTTTTTCCTGCTCCTCTTAGCATGATAAACAAGATTCAAAGAGAGTGAGATGCCAGCTCCTTTCATTCAGTCAGTAGCTTCAATCATTTCTGGACATTTTTCAATGGCAAAAATCAATGAATATTGTAAATGCACAAACAGTAATTTATCCGCATTGCAAGGTGCAATTCTGAAATTTTTTGCTTTTTCCTGCTCCTCTTAGCATGATAAAGAAGATTCAAAGAGAGTGAGATGCCAGCTCCTTTCATTCAGTCAGTAGCTTCAAACATTTCTGGTATATGAATAACATGATGTTTTTCAATGGCAAAAATCAATGAATATTGTAAATGCACAAACAGTAATTTCTCCGCATTGCAAGGTGCAATTCTGAAATTTTTTGCTTTTTCCTGCTCCTCTTAGCATGATAAAGAAGATTCAAAGAGAGTGAGATGCCAGCTCCTTTCATTCAGTCAGTAGCTTCAATCATTTCTGGACGTTTTTCAATGGCAAAAATCAATGAATATTGTAAATGCACAAACAGTAATTTCTCCGCATTGCAAGGTGCAATTCTGAAATTTTTTGCTTTTTCCTGCTCCTCTTAGCATTATGAAGAAGATTCAAAGAGAGTGAGATGCCAGCTCCTTTCATTCAGTCAGTAGCTTCAAACATTTCTGGTATATGAATAACATGATGTTTTTCAATGGCAAAAATCAATGAATATTGTAAATGCACAAACAGTAATTTCTCCGCATTGCAAGGTGCAATTCTGAAATTTTTTGCTTTTTCCTGCTCCTCTTAGCATGATAAAGAAGATTCAAAGAGAGTGAGATGCCAGCTCCTTTCGTTCAGTCAGTAGCTTCAATCATTTCTGGACGTTTTTCAATGGCAAAAATCATTGAATATTGTAAATGCACAAACAGTAATTTCTCCGCATTGCAAGGTGCAATTCTGAAATTTTTTACTTTTTCCTGCTCCTCTTAGCATGATAAAGAAGATTCAAAGAGTGTGAGATGCCAGCTCCTTTCATTCAGTCAGTAGCTTCAATCATTTCTGGTATATGAATAACATGATGTTTTTCAATGGCAAAAATCAATGAATATTGTAAATGCACAAACAGTAATTTCTCCGCATTGCAAGGTGCAATTCTGAAATTTTTTGCTTTTTCCTGCTCCTCTTAGCATGATAAACAAGATTCAAAGAGAGTGAGATAACAGCTCCTTTCATTCAGTCAGTAGCTTCAATCATTTCTGGACGTTTTTCAATGGCAAAAATCAATGAATATTGTAAATGCACAAACAGTAATTTCTCCGCATTGCAAGGTGCAATTCTGAAATTTTTTGCTTTTTCCTGCTCCTCTTAACATGATAAAGAAGATTCAAAGAGAGTGAGATGCCAGCTCCTTTCATTCAGTCAGTAGCTTCAATCATTTCTGGACGTTTTTCAATTGCAAAAATCAATGAATATTGTAAATGCACAAACAGTAATTTCTCCGCATTGCAAGGTGCAATTCTGAAATTTTTTGCTTTTTCCTGCTCCTCTTAGCATGATAAAGAAGATTCAAAGAGAGTGAGTTGCCAGCTTCTTTCATTCAGTCAGTAGCTTCAAACATTTCTGGGATATGAATAACATGATGTTTTTCAATGGCAAAAATCAATGAATATTGTAAATGCACAAACAGTAATTTCTCCGCATTGCAAGGTGCAATTCTGAAATTTTTTGCTTTTTCCTGCTCCTCTTAGCATGATAAAGAAGATTCAAAGAGAGTGAGATGCCAGCTCCTTTCATTCAGTCAGTAGCTTCAATCATTTCTGGACGTTTTTCAATGGCAAAAATCAATGAATATTGTAAATGCACAAACAGTAATTTCTCCGCATTGCAAGGTGCAATTCGGAAATTTTTTGCTTTTTCCTGCTCCTCTTAGCATGATAAAGAAGATTCAAAGAGAGTGAGATGCCAGCTCCTTTCATTCAGTCAGTAGCTTCAATCATATCTGGACGTTTTTCAATGGCAAAAATCAATGAATATTGTAAATGCACAAACAGTAATTTCTCCGCATTGCAAGGTGCAATTCTGAAATTTTTTGCTTTTTCCTGCTCCTCTTAGCATGATAAAGAAGATTCAAAGAGAGTGAGATGCCAGCTCCTTTCATTCAGTCAGTAGCTTCAATCATTTCTGGTATATGAATAACATGATGTTTTTCAATGGCAAAAATCAATGAATATTGTAAATGCACAAACAGTAATTTCTCCGCATTGCAAGGTGCAATTCTGAAATTTTTTGCTTTTTCCTGCTCCTCTTAGCATGATAAAGAAGATTCAAAGAGAGTGAGATGCCAGCTCCTTTCGTTCAGTCAGTAGCTTCAATCATTTCTGGACGTTTTTCAATGGCAAAAATCATTGAATATTGTAAATGCACAAACAGTAATTTCTCCGCATTGCAAGGTGCAATTCTGAAATTTTTTACTTTTTCCTGCTCCTCTTAGCATGATAAAGAAGATTCAAAGAGTGTGAGATGCCAGCTCCTTTCATTCAGTCAGTAGCTTCAATCATTTCTGGTATATGAATAACATGATGTTTTTCAATGGCAAAAATCAATGAATATTGTAAATGCACAAACAGTAATTTCTCCGCATTGCAAGGTGCAATTCTGAAATTTTTTGCTTTTTCCTGCTCCTCTTAGCATGATAAACAAGATTCAAAGAGAGTGAGATAACAGCTCCTTTCATTCAGTCAGTAGCTTCAATCATTTCTGGACGTTTTTCAATGGCAAAAATCAATGAATATTGTAAATGCACAAACAGTAATTTCTCCGCATTGCAAGGTGCAATTCTGAAATTTTTTGCTTTTTCCTGCTCCTCTTAACATGATAAAGAAGATTCAAAGAGAGTGAGATGCCAGCTCCTTTCATTCAGTCAGTAGCTTCAATCATTTCTGGACGTTTTTCAATTGCAAAAATCAATGAATATTGTAAATGCACAAACAGTAATTTCTCCGCATTGCAAGGTGCAATTCTGAAATTTTTTGCTTTTTCCTGCTCCTCTTAGCATGATAAAGAAGATTCAAAGAGAGTGAGTTGCCAGCTTCTTTCATTCAGTCAGTAGCTTCAAACATTTCTGGGATATGAATAACATGATGTTTTTCAATGGCAAAAATCAATGAATATTGTAAATGCACAAACAGTAATTTCTCCGCATTGCAAGGTGCAATTCTGAAATTTTTTGCTTTTTCCTGCTCCTCTTAGCATGATAAAGAAGATTCAAAGAGAGTGAGATGCCAGCTCCTTTCATTCAGTCAGTAGCTTCAATCATTTCTGGACGTTTTTCAATGGCAAAAATCAATGAATATTGTAAATGCACAAACAGTAATTTCTCCGCATTGCAAGGTGCAATTCTGAAATTTTTTGCTTTTTCCTGCTCCTCTTAGCATGATAAAGAAGATTCAAAGAGAGTGAGATGCCAGCTCCTTTCATTCAGTCAGTAGCTTCAATCATATCTGGACGTTTTTCAATGGCAAAAATCAATGAATATTGTAAATGCACAAACAGTAATTTCTCCGCATTGCAAGGTGCAATTCTGAAATTTTTTGCTTTTTCCTGCTCCTCTTAGCATGATAAAGAAGATTCAAAGAGAGTGAGATGCCAGCTCCTTTCATTCAGTCAGTAGCTTCAATCATTTCTGGTATATGAATAACATGATGTTTTTCAATGGCAAAAATCAATGAATATTGTAAATGCACAAACAGTAATTTCTCCGCATTGCAAGTTGCAATTCTGAAATTTTTTGCTTTTTCCTGCTCCTCTTAGCATGATAAAGAAGATTCAAAGAGAGTGAGATGCCAGCTCCTTTCATTCAGTCAGTAGCTTCAATCATTTCTGGACGTTTTTCAATGGCAAAAATCAATGAATATTGTAAATGCACAAACAGTAATTTCTCCGCATTGCAAGGTGCAATTCTGAAATTTTTTGCTTTTTCCTGCTCCTCTTAGCATGATAAAGAAGATTCAAAGAGAGTGAGATGCCAGCTCCTTTCATTCAGTCAGTAGCTTCAATCATTTCTGGATGTTTTTCAATGGCAAAAATCAATGAATATTGTAAATGCACAAACAGTAATTTCTCCGCATTGCAAGGTGCAATTCTGAAATTTTTTGCTTTTTCCTGCTCCTCTTAGCATGATAAAGAAGATTCAAAGAGAGTGAGATGCCAGCTCCTTTCATTCAGTCAGTAGCTTCAATCATTTCTGGTATATGAATAACATGATGTTTTTCAATGGCAAAAATCAATGAATATTGTAAATGCACAAACAGTAATTTCTCCGCATTGCAAGGTGCAATTCTGAAATTTTTTGCTTTTTCCTGCTCCTCTTAGCATGATAAAGAAGATTCAAAGAGAGTGAGATGCCAGCTCCTTTCATTCAGTCAGTAGCTTCAATCATTTCTGGACGTTTTTCAATGGCAAAAATCAATGAATATTGTAAATGCACAAACAGTAATTTCTCCGCATTGCAAGGTGCAATTCTGAAATTTTTTGCTTTTTCCTGCTCCTCTTAGCATGATAAAGAAGATTCAAAGAGAGTGAGATGCCAGCTCCTTTAATTCAGTCAGTAGCTTCAAACATTTCTGGTATAAACATTTCTGGACGTTTTTCAATGGCAAAAATCAATGAATATTGTAAATGCACAAACAGTAATATCTCCACATTGCAAGGTGCAATTCTGAAATTTTTTGCTTTTTCCTGCTAATCCTAGCATGATAAAGAAGATTCAAATAGAGTGAGATGCCAGCTCCTTTCATTCAGTCAGTAGCTTCAAACATTTCTGGACGTTTTTCAATGGCAAAAATCAATGAATATTGTAAATGCACAAACAGTAATATCTCCACATTGCAAGGTGCAATTCTGAAATTTTTTGCTTTTTCCTGCTAATCCTAGCATGGTAAAGAAGATTCAAAGAGAGTGAGATGCCAGCTCCTTTCATTCAGTCAGTAGCTTCAAACATTTCTGGACGTTTTTCAATGGCATAAATCAATGAATATTGTAAATGCACAAACAGTAATATCTCCACATTGCAAGGTGCAATTCTGAAATTTTTTGCTTTTTCCTGCTACTCCTAGCATGATAAAGAAGATTCAAAGAGAGTGAGATGCCTGCTCCTTTCATTCAGTCAGTAGCTTCAAACATTTCTGGACGTTTTTCAATGGCAAAAATCAATGAATATTGTAAATGCACAAACAGTAATATCTCCACATTGCAAGGTGCAATTCTGAAATTTTTTGCTTTTTCCTGCTAATCCTAGCATGATAAAGAAGATTCAAAGAGAGTAAGATGCCAGCTCCTTTCATTCAGTCAGTAGCTTCAAACATTTCTGGACGTTTTTCAATGGCAAAAATCAATGAATATTGTAAATGCACAAACAGTAATTTCTCCGCATTGCAAGGTGCATTTCTGAAATTTTTTGCTTTTTCCTGCTCCTCTTAGCATGATAAAGAAGATTCAAAGAGAGTGAGATGCCAGCTCCTTTCATTCAGTCAGTAGCTTCAATCATATCTGGACGTTTTTCAATGGCAAAAATCAATGAATATTGTAAATGCACAAACAGTAATTTCTCCGCATTGCAAGGTGCAATTCTGAAATTTTTTGCTTTTTCCTGCTCCTCTTAGCATGATAAAGAAGATTCAAAGAGAGTGAGATGCCAGCTCCTTTCATTCAGTCAGTAGCTTCAATCATTTCTGGTATATGAATAACATGATGTTTTTCAATGGCAAAAATCAATGAATATTGTAAATGCACAAACAGTAATTTCTCCGCATTGCAAGTTGCAATTCTGAAATTTTTTGCTTTTTCCTGCTCCTCTTAGCATGATAAAGAAGATTCAAAGAGAGTGAGATGCCAGCTCCTTTCATTCAGTCAGTAGCTTCAATCATTTCTGGACGTTTTTCAATGGCAAAAATCAATGAATATTGTAAATGCACAAACAGTAATTTCTCCGCATTGCAAGGTGCAATTCTGAAATTTTTTGCTTTTTCCTGCTCCTCTTAGCATGATAAAGAAGATTCAAAGAGAGTGAGATGCCAGCTCCTTTCATTCAGTCAGTAGCTTCAATCATTTCTGGATGTTTTTCAATGGCAAAAATCAATGAATATTGTAAATGCACAAACAGTAATTTCTCCGCATTGCAAGGTGCAATTCTGAAATTTTTTGCTTTTTCCTGCTCCTCTTAGCATGATAAAGAAGATTCAAAGAGAGTGAGATGCCAGCTCCTTTCATTCAGTCAGTAGCTTCAATCATTTCTGGTATATGAATAACATGATGTTTTTCAATGGCAAAAATCAATGAATATTGTAAATGCACAAACAGTAATTTCTCCGCATTGCAAGGTGCAATTCTGAAATTTTTTGCTTTTTCCTGCTCCTCTTAGCATGATAAAGAAGATTCAAAGAGAGTGAGATGCCAGCTCCTTTCATTCAGTCAGTAGCTTCAATCATTTCTGGACGTTTTTCAATGGCAAAAATCAATGAATATTGTAAATGCACAAACAGTAATTTCTCCGCATTGCAAGGTGCAATTCTGAAATTTTTTGCTTTTTCCTGCTCCTCTTAGCATGATAAAGAAGATTCAAAGAGAGTGAGATGCCAGCTCCTTTCATTCAGTCAGTAGCTTCAAACATTTCTGGTATAAACATTTCTGGACGTTTTTCAATGGCAAAAATCAATGAATATTGTAAATGCACAAACAGTAATATCTCCACATTGCAAGGTGCAATTCTGAAATTTTTTGCTTTTTCCTGCTAATCCTAGCATGATAAAGAAGATTCAAATAGAGTGAGATGCCAGCTCCTTTCATTCAGTCAGTAGCTTCAAACATTTCTGGACGTTTTTCAATGGCAAAAATCAATGAATATTGTAAATGCACAAACAGTAATATCTCCACATTGCAAGGTGCAATTCTGAAATTTTTTGCTTTTTCCTGCTAATCCTAGCATGGTAAAGAAGATTCAAAGAGAGTGAGATGCCAGCTCCTTTCATTCAGTCAGTAGCTTCAAACATTTCTGGACGTTTTTCAATGTCATAAATCAATGAATATTGTAAATGCACAAACAGTAATATCTCCACATTGCAAGGTGCAATTCTGAAATTTTTTGCTTTTTCCTGCTACTCCTAGCATGATAAAGAAGATTCAAAGAGAGTGAGATGCCTGCTCCTTTCATTCAGTCAGTAGCTTCAAACATTTCTGGACGTTTTTCAATGGCAAAAATCAATGAATATTGTAAATGCACAAACAGTAATTTCTCCGCATTGCAAGGTGCAATTCTGAAATTTTTTGCTTTTTCCTGCTCCTCTTAGCATGATAAAGAAGATTCAAAGAGAGTGAGATGCCAGCTCCTTTCATTCAGTCAGTAGCTTCAATCATTTCTGGTATATGAATAACATGATGTTTTTCAATGGCAAAAATCAATGAATATTGTAAATGCACAAACAGTAATTTCTCCGCATTGCAAGGTGCAATTCTGAAATTTTTTGCTTTTTCCTGCTCCTCTTAGCATGATAAAGAAGATTCAAAGAGAGTGAGATGCCAGCTCCTTTCGTTCAGTCAGTAGCTTCAATCATTTCTGGACGTTTTTCAATGGCAAAAATCATTGAATATTGTAAATGCACAAACAGTAATTTCTCCGCATTGCAAGGTGCAATTCTGAAATTTTTTACTTTTTCCTGCTCCTCTTAGCATGATAAAGAAGATTCAAAGAGTGTGAGATGCCAGCTCCTTTCATTCAGTCAGTAGCTTCAATCATTTCTGGTATATGAATAACATGATGTTTTTCAATGGCAAAAATCAATGAATATTGTAAATGCACAAACAGTAATTTCTCCGCATTGCAAGGTGCAATTCTGAAATTTTTTGCTTTTTCCTGCTCCTCTTAGCATGATAAACAAGATTCAAAGAGAGTGAGATAACAGCTCCTTTCATTCAGTCAGTAGCTTCAATCATTTCTGGACGTTTTTCAATGGCAAAAATCAATGAATATTGTAAATGCACAAACAGTAATTTCTCCGCATTGCAAGGTGCAATTCTGAAATTTTTTGCTTTTTCCTGCTCCTCTTAACATGATAAAGAAGATTCAAAGAGAGTGAGATGCCAGCTCCTTTCATTCAGTCAGTAGCTTCAATCATTTCTGGACGTTTTTCAATTGCAAAAATCAATGAATATTGTAAATGCACAAACAGTAATTTCTCCGCATTGCAAGGTGCAATTCTGAAATTTTTTGCTTTTTCCTGCTCCTCTTAGCATGATAAAGAAGATTCAAAGAGAGTGAGTTGCCAGCTTCTTTCATTCAGTCAGTAGCTTCAAACATTTCTGGGATATGAATAACATGATGTTTTTCAATGGCAAAAATCAATGAATATTGTAAATGCACAAACAGTAATTTCTCCGCATTGCAAGGTGCAATTCTGAAATTTTTTGCTTTTTCCTGCTCCTCTTAGCATGATAAAGAAGATTCAAAGAGAGTGAGATGCCAGCTCCTTTCATTCAGTCAGTAGCTTCAATCATTTCTGGACGTTTTTCAATGGCAAAAATCAATGAATATTGTAAATGCACAAACAGTAATTTCTCCGCATTGCAAGGTGCAATTCTGAAATTTTTTGCTTTTTCCTGCTCCTCTTAGCATGATAAAGAAGATTCAAAGAGAGTGAGATGCCAGCTCCTTTCATTCAGTCAGTAGCTTCAATCATATCTGGACGTTTTTCAATGGCAAAAATCAATGAATATTGTAAATGCACAAACAGTAATTTCTCCGCATTGCAAGGTGCAATTCTGAAATTTTTTGCTTTTTCCTGCTCCTCTTAGCATGATAAAGAAGATTCAAAGAGAGTGAGATGCCAGCTCCTTTCATTCAGTCAGTAGCTTCAATCATTTCTGGTATATGAATAACGATGTTTTTCAATGGCAAAAATCAATGAATATTGTAAATGCACAAACAGTAATTTCTCCGCATTGCAAGTTGCAATTCTGAAATTTTTTGCTTTTTCCTGCTCCTCTTAGCATGATAAAGAAGATTCAAAGAGAGTGAGATGCCAGCTCCTTTCATTCAGTCAGTAGCTTCAATCATTTCTGGACGTTTTTCAATGGCAAAAATCAATGAATATTGTAAATGCACAAACAGTAATTTCTCCGCATTGCAAGGTGCAATTCTGAAATTTTTTGCTTTTTCCTGCTCCTCTTAGCATGATAAAGAAGATTCAAAGAGAGTGAGATGCCAGCTCCTTTCATTCAGTCAGTAGCTTCAATCATTTCTGGATGTTTTTCAATGGCAAAAATCAATGAATATTGTAAATGCACAAACAGTAATTTCTCCGCATTGCAAGGTGCAATTCTGAAATTTTTTGCTTTTTCCTGCTCCTCTTAGCATGATAAAGAAGATTCAAAGAGAGTGAGATGCCAGCTCCTTTCATTCAGTCAGTAGCTTCAATCATTTCTGGTATATGAATAACATGATGTTTTTCAATGGCAAAAATCAATGAATATTGTAAATGCACAAACAGTAATTTCTCCGCATTGCAAGGTGCAATTCTGAAATTTTTTGCTTTTTCCTGCTCCTCTTAGCATGATAAAGAAGATTCAAAGAGAGTGAGATGCCAGCTCCTTTCATTCAGTCAGTAGCTTCAATCATTTCTGGACGTTTTTCAATGGCAAAAATCAATGAATATTGTAAATGCACAAACAGTAATTTCTCCGCATTGCAAGGTGCAATTCTGAAATTTTTTGCTTTTTCCTGCTCCTCTTAGCATGATAAAGAAGATTCAAAGAGAGTGAGATGCCAGCTCCTTTAATTCAGTCAGTAGCTTCAAACATTTCTGGTATAAACATTTCTGGACGTTTTTCAATGGCAAAAATCAATGAATATTGTAAATGCACAAACAGTAATATCTCCACATTGCAAGGTGCAATTCTGAAATTTTTTGCTTTTTCCTGCTAATCCTAGCATGATAAAGAAGATTCAAATAGAGTGAGATGCCAGCTCCTTTCATTCAGTCAGTAGCTTCAAACATTTCTGGACGTTTTTCAATGGCAAAAATCAATGAATATTGTAAATGCACAAACAGTAATATCTCCACATTGCAAGGTGCAATTCTGAAATTTTTTGCTTTTTCCTGCTAATCCTAGCATGGTAAAGAAGATTCAAAGAGAGTGAGATGCCAGCTCCTTTCATTCAGTCAGTAGCTTCAAACATTTCTGGACGTTTTTCAATGGCATAAATCAATGAATATTGTAAATGCACAAACAGTAATATCTCCACATTGCAAGGTGCAATTCTGAAATTTTTTGCTTTTTCCTGCTACTCCTAGCATGATAAAGAAGATTCAAAGAGAGTGAGATGCCTGCTCCTTTCATTCAGTCAGTAGCTTCAAACATTTCTGGACGTTTTTCAATGGCAAAAATCAATGAATATTGTAAATGCACAAACAGTAATATCTCCACATTGCAAGGTGCAATTCTGAAATTTTTTGCTTTTTCCTGCTAATCCTAGCATGATAAAGAAGATTCAAAGAGAGTAAGATGCCAGCTCCTTTCATTCAGTCAGTAGCTTCAAACATTTCTGGACGTTTTTCAATGGCAAAAATCAATGAATATTGTAAATGCACAAACAGTAATTTCTCCGCATTGCAAGGTGCATTTCTGAAATTTTTTGCTTTTTCCTGCTCCTCTTAGCATGATAAAGAAGATTCAAAGAGAGTGAGATGCCAGCTCCTTTCATTCAGTCAGTAGCTTCAATCATATCTGGACGTTTTTCAATGGCAAAAATCAATGAATATTGTAAATGCACAAACAGTAATTTCTCCGCATTGCAAGGTGCAATTCTGAAATTTTTTGCTTTTTCCTGCTCCTCTTAGCATGATAAAGAAGATTCAAAGAGAGTGAGATGCCAGCTCCTTTCATTCAGTCAGTAGCTTCAATCATTTCTGGTATATGAATAACATGATGTTTTTCAATGGCAAAAATCAATGAATATTGTAAATGCACAAACAGTAATTTCTCCGCATTGCAAGTTGCAATTCTGAAATTTTTTGCTTTTTCCTGCTCCTCTTAGCATGATAAAGAAGATTCAAAGAGAGTGAGATGCCAGCTCCTTTCATTCAGTCAGTAGCTTCAATCATTTCTGGACGTTTTTCAATGGCAAAAATCAATGAATATTGTAAATGCACAAACAGTAATTTCTCCGCATTGCAAGGTGCAATTCTGAAATTTTTTGCTTTTTCCTGCTCCTCTTAGCATGATAAAGAAGATTCAAAGAGAGTGAGATGCCAGCTCCTTTCATTCAGTCAGTAGCTTCAATCATTTCTGGATGTTTTTCAATGGCAAAAATCAATGAATATTGTAAATGCACAAACAGTAATTTCTCCGCATTGCAAGGTGCAATTCTGAAATTTTTTGCTTTTTCCTGCTCCTCTTAGCATGATAAAGAAGATTCAAAGAGAGTGAGATGCCAGCTCCTTTCATTCAGTCAGTAGCTTCAATCATTTCTGGTATATGAATAACATGATGTTTTTCAATGGCAAAAATCAATGAATATTGTAAATGCACAAACAGTAATTTCTCCGCATTGCAAGGTGCAATTCTGAAATTTTTTGCTTTTTCCTGCTCCTCTTAGCATGATAAAGAAGATTCAAAGAGAGTGAGATGCCAGCTCCTTTCATTCAGTCAGTAGCTTCAATCATTTCTGGACGTTTTTCAATGGCAAAAATCAATGAATATTGTAAATGCACAAACAGTAATTTCTCCGCATTGCAAGGTGCAATTCTGAAATTTTTTGCTTTTTCCTGCTCCTCTTAGCATGATAAAGAAGATTCAAAGAGAGTGAGATGCCAGCTCCTTTCATTCAGTCAGTAGCTTCAAACATTTCTGGTATAAACATTTCTGGACGTTTTTCAATGGCAAAAATCAATGAATATTGTAAATGCACAAACAGTAATATCTCCACATTGCAAGGTGCAATTCTGAAATTTTTTGCTTTTTCCTGCTAATCCTAGCATGATAAAGAAGATTCAAATAGAGTGAGATGCCAGCTCCTTTCATTCAGTCAGTAGCTTCAAACATTTCTGGACGTTTTTCAATGGCAAAAATCAATGAATATTGTAAATGCACAAACAGTAATATCTCCACATTGCAAGGTGCAATTCTGAAATTTTTTGCTTTTTCCTGCTAATCCTAGCATGGTAAAGAAGATTCAAAGAGAGTGAGATGCCAGCTCCTTTCATTCAGTCAGTAGCTTCAAACATTTCTGGACGTTTTTCAATGGCATAAATCAATGAATATTGTAAATGCACAAACAGTAATATCTCCACATTGCAAGGTGCAATTCTGAAATTTTTTGCTTTTTCCTGCTACTCCTAGCATGATAAAGAAGATTCAAAGAGAGTGAGATGCCTGCTCCTTTCATTCAGTCAGTAGCTTCAAACATTTCTGGACGTTTTTCAATGGCAAAAATCAATGAATATTGTAAATGCACAAACAGTAATATCTCCACATTGCAAGGTGCAATTCTGAAATTTTTTGCTTTTTCCTGCTAATCCTAGCATGATAAAGAAGATTCAAAGAGAGTAAGATGCCAGCTCCTTTCATTCAGTCAGTAGCTTCAAACATTTCTGGACGTTTTTCAATGGCAAAAATCAATGAATATTGTAAATGCACAAACAGTAATTTCTCCGCATTGCAAGGTGCAATTCTGAAATTTTTTGCTTTTTCCTGCTCCTCTTAGCATGATAAAGAAGATTCAAAGAGAGTGAGATGCCAGCTCCTTTCATTCAGTCAGTAGCTTCAATCATTTCTGGATGTTTTTCAATGGCAAAAATCAATGAATATTGTAAATGCACAAACAGTAATTTCTCCGCATTGTAAGGTGCAATTCTGAAATTTTTTGCTTTTTCCTGCTCCTCTTAGCATGATAAAGAAGATTCAAAGATAGTGAGATGCCAGCTTCTTTCATTCAGTCAGTAGCTTCAAACATTTCTGGTATATGAATAACATGATGTTTTTCAATGGCAAAAATCAATGAATATTGTAAATGCACAAACAGTAATTTCTCCGCATTGCAAGTTGCAATTCTGAAATTTTTTGCTTTTTCCTGCTCCTCTTAGCATGATAAAGAAGATTCAAAGAGAGTGAGATGCCAGCTCCTTTCATTCAGTCAGTAGCTTCAATCATTTCTGGACGTTTTTCAATGGCAAAAATCAATGAATATTGTAAATGCACAAACAGTAATTTCTCCGCATTGCAAGGTGCAATTCTGAAATTTTTTGCTTTTTCCTGCTCCTCTTAGCATGATAAAGAAGATTCAAAGAGAGTGAGATGCCAGCTCCTTTCATTCAGTCAGTAGCTTCAATCATTTCTGGACGTTTTTCAATGGCAAAAATCAATGAATATTGTAAATGCACAAACAGTAATTTCTCCGCATTGCAAGTTGCAATTCTGAAATTTTTTGCTTTTTCCTGCTCCTCTTACCATGATAAAGAAGATTCAAAGAGAGTGAGATGCCAGCTCCTTTCATTCAGTCAGTAGCTTCAATCATTTCTGGACGTTTTTCAATGGCAAAAATCAATGAATATTGTAAATGCACAAACAGTAATTTCTCCGCATTGCAAGGTGCAATTCTGAAATTTTTTGCTTTTTCCTGCTCCTCTTAGCATGATAAAGAAGATTCAAAAAGAGTGAGATGCCAGCTCCTTTCATTCAGTCAGTAGCTTCAATCATTTCTGGACGTTTTTCAATGGCAAAAATCAATGAATATTGTAAATGCACAAACAGTAATTTCTCCGCATTGCAAGGTGCAATTCTGAAATTTTTTGCTTTTTCCTGCTCCTCTTAGCATGATAAAGAAGATTCAAAGAGAGTGAGATGCCAGCTCCTTTCATTCAGTCAGTAGCTTCAATCATTTCTGGTATATGAATAACATGATGTTTTTCAATGGCAAAAATCAATGAATATTGTAAATGCACAAACAGTAATTTCTCCGCATTGCAAGGTGCAATTCTGAAATTTTTTGCTTTTTCCTGCTCCTCTTAGCATGGTAAAGAAGATTCAAAGAGAGTGAGATGCCAACTCCTTTCATTCAGTCAGTAGCTTCAATCATTTCTGGACTTTTTCAATGGCAAAAATCAATGAATATTGTAAATGCACAAACAGTAATTTCTCCGCATTGCAAGGTGCAATTCTGAAATTTTTTGCTTTTTCCTGCTCCTCTTAGCATGATAAAGAAGATTCAAAGAGAGTGAGATGCCAGCTCCTTTCATTCAGTCAGTAGCTTCAATCATTTCTGGACGTTTTTCAATGGCAAAAATCAATGAATATTGTAAATGCACAAACAGTAATTTCTCCGCATTGCAAGGTGCAATTCTGAAATTTTTTGCTTTTTCCTGCTCCTCTTAGCATGATAAAGAAGATTCAAAGAGAGTGAGATGCCAGCTCCTTTCATTCAGTCAGTAGCTTCAATCATTTCTGGGTATGAATAACATGATGTTTTTCAATGGCAAAAATCAATGAATATTGTAAATGCACAAACAGTAATTTCTCCGCATTGCAAGGTGCAATTCTGAAATTTTTTGCTTTTTCCTGCTCCTCTTAGCATGATAAAGAAGATTCAAAGAGAGTGAGATGCCAGCTCCTTTCATTCAGTCAGTAGCTTCAATCATTTCTGGACGTTTTTCAATGGCAAAAATCAATGAATATTGTAAATGCACAAACAGTAATTTCTCCGCATTGCAAGGTGCAATTCTGAAATTTTTTGCTTTTTCCTGCTCCTCTTAGCATGATAAAGAAGATTCAAAGAGAGTGAGATGCCAGCTCCTTTCATTCAGTCAGTAGTTTCAATCATTTCTGGACGTTTTTCAATGGCAAAAATCAATGAATATTGTAAATACACAAACAGTAATTTCTCCGCATTGCAAGGTGCAATTCTGAATTTTTTTGCTTTTTCCTGCTCCTCTTAGCATGATAAAGAAGATTCAAAGAGAGTGAGATGCCAGCTCCTTTCATTCAGTCAGTAGCTTCAAACATTTCTGGTATAAACATTTCTGGACGTTTTTCAATGGCAAAAATCAATGAATATTGTAAATGCACAAACAGTAATATCTCCACATTGCAAGGTGCAATTCTGAAATTTTTTGCTTTTTCCTGCTAATCCTAGCATGATAAAGAAGATTCAAATAGAGTGAGATGCCAGCTCCTTTCATTCAGTCAGTAGCTTCAAACATTTCTGGACGTTTTTCAATGGCAAAAATCAATGAATATTGTAAATGCACAAACAGTAATATCTCCACATTGCAAGGTGCAATTCTGAAATTTTTTGCTTTTTCCTGCTAATCCTAGCATGATAAAGAAGATTCAAAGAGAGTGAAATGCCAGCTCCTTTCATTCAGTCAGTAGCTTCAAACATTTCTGGTATATGAATAACATGATGTTTTTCAATGGCAAAAATCAATGAATATTGTAAATGCACAAACAGTAATATCTCCACATTGCAAGGTGCAATTCTGAAATTTTTTGCTTTTTCCTGCTAATCCTAGCATGATAAAGAAGATTCAAAGAGAGTGAGATGCCAGCTCCTTTCATTCAGTCAGTAGCTTCAAATATTTCTGGACGTTTTTCAATGGAAAAAATCAATGAATATTGTAAATGCACAAACAGTAATATCTCCACATTGCAAGGTGAAATTCTGAAATTTTTTGCTTTTTCCTGCTACTCCTAGCATGATAAAGAAGATTCAAAGAGAGTGATATGCCAGCTCCTTTCATTCAGTCAGTAGCTTCAAACATTTCTGGACGTTTTTCAATGGCAAAAATCAATGAATATTGTAAATGCACAAACAGTAATATCTCCACATTGCAAGGTGCAATTCTGAAATTTTTTGCTTTTTCCTGCTAATCCTAGCATGATAAAGAAGATTCAAAGAGAGTGAGATGCCAGCTCCTTTCATTCAGTCAGTAGCTTCAAACATTTCTGGACGTTTTTCAATGGCAAAAATCAATGAATATTGTAAATGCACAAACAGTAATATCTCCACATTGCAAGGTGCAATTCTGAAATTTTTTGCTTTTTCCTGCTAATCCTAGCATGATAAAGAAGATTCAAAGAGAGTGAGATGCCAGCTCCTTTCATTCAGTCAGTAGCTTCAATCATTTCTGGTATATGAATAACATGATGTTTTTCAATGGCAAAAATCAATGAATATTGTAAATCCACAAACAGTAATTTCTCCGCATTGCAAGGTGCAATTCTGAATTTTTTTGCTTTTTCCTGCTCCTCTTAGCATGATAAAGAAGATTCAAAGAGAGTGAGATGCCAGCTCCTTTCATTCAGTCAGTAGCTTCAAACATTTCTGGTATAAACATTTCTGGACGTTTTTCAATGGCAAAAATCAATGAATATTGTAAATGCACAAACAGTAATATCTCCACATTGCAAGGTGCAATTCTGAAATTTTTTGCTTTTTCCTGCTAATCCTATCATGATAAAGAAGATTCAAAGAGAGTGAGATGCCAGCTCCTTTCATTCAGTTAGTAGCTTCAAACATTTCTGGACGTGTTTCAATGGCAAAAATCAATGAATATTGTAAATGCACAAACAGTAATTTCTCCGCATTGCAAGGTGCAATTCTGAATTTTTTTGCTTTTTCCTGCTCCTCTTAGCATAATAAAGAAGATTCAAAGAGAGTGAGATGCCAGCTCCTTTCATTCAGTCAGTAGCTTCAAACATTTCTGGTATAAACATTTCTGGACGTTTTTCAATGGCAAAAATCAATGAATATTGTAAATGCACAAACAGTAATATCTCCACATTGCAAGGTGCAATTCTGAAATTTTTTGCTTTTTCCTGCTAATCCTAGCATGATAAAGAAGATTCAAATAGAGTGAGATGCCAGCTCCTTTCATTCAGTCAGTAGCTTCAAACATTTCTGGACGTTTTTCAATGGCAAAAATCAATGAATATTGTAAATGCACAAACAGTAATATCTCCACATTGCAAGGTGCAATTCTGAAATTTTTTGCTTTTTCCTGCTAATCCTAGCATGATAAAGAAGATTCAAAGAGAGTGAGATGCCAGCTCCTTTCATTCAGTCAGTAGCTTCAAACATTTCTGGTATATGAATAACATGATGTTTTTCAATGGCAAAAATCAATGAATATTGTAAATGCACAAACAGTAATATCTCCACATTGCAAGGTGCAATTCTGAAATTTTTTGCTTTTTCCTGCTAATCCTAGCATGATAAAGAAGATTCAAAGAGAGTGAGATGCCAGCTCCTTTCATTCAGTCAGTAGCTTCAAACATTTCTGGACGTTTTTCAATGGAAAAAATCAATGAATATTGTAAATGCACAAACTGTAATATCTCCACATTGCAAGGTGCAATTCTGAAATTTTTTGCTTTTTCCTGCTACTCCTAGCATGATAAAGAAGATTCAAAGAGAGTGAGATGCCAGCTCCTTTCATTCAGTCAGTAGCTTCAAACATTTCTGGACGTTTTTCAATGGCAAAAATCAATGAATATTGTAAATGCACAAACAGTAATATCTCCACATTGCAAGGTGCAATTCTGAAATTTTTTGCTTTTTCCTGCTAATCCTAGCATGATAAAGAAGATTCAAAGAGAGTGAGATGCCAGCTCCTTTCATTCAGTCAGTAGCTTCAAACATTTCTGGACGTTTTTCAATGGCAAAAATCAATGAATATTGTAAATGCACAAACAGTAATATCTCCACATTTCAAGGTGCAATTCTGAAATTTTTTGCTTTTTCCTGCTAATCCTAGCATGATAAAGAAGATTCAAAGAGAGTGAGATGCCAGCTCCTTTCATTCAGTCAGTAGCTTCAATCATTTCTGGTATATGAATAACATGATGTTTTTCAATGGCAAAAATCAATGAATATTGTAAATGCACAAACAGTAATTTCTCCGCATTGCAAGGTGTAATTCTGAAATTTTTTGCTTTTTCCTGCTCCTCTTAGCATGATAAATAAGATTCAAAGAGAGTGAGATGCCAGCTCCTTTCATTCAGTCAGTAGCTTCAAACATTTCTGGTATAAACATTTCTGGACGTTTTTCAATGGCAAAAATCAATGAATATTGTAAATGCACAAACAGTAATATCTCCACATTGCAAGGTGCAATTCTGAAATTTTTTGCTTTTTCCTGCTAACTCTAGCATGATAAAGAAGATTCAAAGAGAGTGAGATGCCAGCTCCTTTCATTCAGTCAGTAGCTTCAAACATTTCTGGACGTTTTTCAATGGCAAAAATCAATGAATATTGTAAATGCACAAACAGTAATATCTCCACATTGCAAGGTGCAATTCTGAAATTTTTTGCTTTTTCCTGCTAATCCTATCATGATAAATAAGATTCAAAGAGAGTGAGATGCCAGCTCCTTTCATTCAGTCAGTAGCTTCAAACATTTCTGGACGTGTTTCAATGGCAAAAATCAATAAATATTGTAAATGCACAAACAGTAATTTCTCCGCATTGCAAGATGCAATTCTGAAATTTTTTGCTTTTTCCTGCTCCTCTTAGCATGATAAAGAAGATTCAAAGAGAGTGAGATGCCAGCTCCTTTCATTCAGTCAGTAGCTTCAATCATTTCTGGACGTTTTTCAATGGCAAAAATCAATGAATATTGTAAATGCACAAGCAGTAATTTCTCCGCATTGCAAGGTGCAAATCTGAAATTTTTTGCTTTTTCCTGCTCCTCTTAGCATGATAAAGAAGATTCAAAGAGAGTGAGATGCCAGCTCCTTTCATTCAGTCAGTGGCTTCAATCATTTCTGGATGTTTTTCAATGGCAAAAATCAATGAATATTGTAAATGCACAAACAGTAATTTCTCCGCATTGCAAGATGCAATTCTGAAATTTTTTGCTTTTTCCTGCTCCTCTTAGCATGAAAAAGAAGATTCAAAGAGAGTGAGATGCCAGCTCCTTTCATTCAGTCAGTAGCTTCAATCATTTCTGGTATATGAATAACATGATGTTTTTCAATGGCAAAAATCAATGAATATTGTAAATGCACAAACAGTAATTTCTCCGCATTGCAAGGTGCAATTCTGAATTTTTTTGCTTTTTCCTGCTCCTCTTAGCATGATAAAGAAGATTCAAAGAGAGTGAGATGCCAGCTCCTTTCATTCAGTCAGTAGCTTCAATCATTTCTGGACGTTTTTCAATGGCAAAAATCAATGAATATTGTAAATGCACAAACAGTAATTTCTCCGCATTGCAAGGTGCAATTCTGAAATTTTTTGCTTTTTCCTGCTCCTCTTAGCATGATAAAGAAGATTCAAAGAGAGTGAGATGCCAGCTCCTTTCATTCAGTCAGTAGCTTCAATCATTTCTGGACGTTTTTCAATGGCAAAAATCAATGAATATTGTAAATGCACAAACAGTAATTTCTCCGCATTGCAAGGTGCAATTCTGAAATTTTTTGCTTTTTCCTGCTCCTCTTAGCATGATAAAGAAGATTCAAAGAGAGTGAGATGCCAGCTCCTTTCATTCAGTCAGTAGCTTCAAACATTTCTGGTATATGAATAACATGATGTTTTTCAATGGCAAAAATCAATGAATATTGTAAATGCACAAACAGTAATTTCTCCGCATTGCAAGGTGCAATTCTGAAATTTTTTGCTTTTTCCTGCTCCTCTTAGCATGATAAAGAAGATTCAAAGAGAGTGAGATGCCAGCTCCTTTCATTCAGTCAGTAGCTTCAATCATTTCTGGACGTTTTTCAATGGCAAAAATCAATGAATATTGTAAATGCACAAACAGTAATTTCTCCGCATTGCAAGGTTTCAGAATTGCACCTTGCAATGTGGAGATCTTACTGTTTGTGCATTTACAGTATTCATTGATTTTTGCCATTGAAAAACGTCCAGAAATGTTTGAAGCTACTGACTGAATGAAGGGAGCTGGCATCTCACTCACTTTGAATGTTCTTTATCATGCTAGGATTAGCAGGAAAAAGCAAAAAATTTCAGAATTGCACCTTGCAATGTGGAGAAATTACTGTTTGTGCATTTACAATATTCATTGATTTTTGCCATTGAAAAACATCATGTTATTCATATACCAGAAATGTTTGAAGCTACTGACTGAATGAAAGGATCTGGCATCTCACTATCTTTGAATCTTCTTTATCATGCTAGGATTAGCAGGAAAAAGCAAAAAATTTCAGAATTGCACCTTGCAATGTTTAGATATTACTGTTTGTGCATTTACAATATTCATTGATTTTTGCCATTGAAAAACGTCCAGAAATGTTTGAAGCTACTGACTGAATGAAAGGAGCTGGCATCTCACTCTATTTGAATCTTCTTTATCATGCTAGGATTAGCAGGAAAAAGCAAAAAATTTCAGAATTGCACCTTGCAATGTGGAGATATTACTGTTTGTGCATTTACAATATTCATTGATTTTTGCCATTGAAAAACGTCCAGAAATGTTTGAAGCTACTGACTGAATGAAAGGAGCTGGCATCTCACTCTCTTTGAATCTTCTTTATCATGCTAGGAGTAGCAGGAAAAAGCAAAAAATTTCAGAATTGCACCTTGCATTGTGGAGATATTACTGTTTGTGCATTTACAATATTCATTGATTTTTGCCATTGAAAAACGTCCAGAAATGTTTGAAGCTACTGACTGAATGAAAGGAGCTGGCATCTCACTCTCTTTGAATCTTCTTTATCATGCTAGGATTAGCAGGAAAAAGCAAAAAATTTCAGAATTGCACCTTGCAATGTGGAGATATTACTGTTTGTGCATTTACAATATTCATTGATTTTTGCCATTGAAAAACATCATGTTATTCATATACCAGAAATGTTTGAGGCTACTGACTGAATGAAAGGACCTGGCATCTCACTCTCTTTGAATCTTCTTTATCATGATAGGATTAGCAGGAAAAAGCAAAAAATTTCAGAATTGCACCTTGCAATGTGGAGATATTACTGTTTGTGCATTTACAATATTCATTGATTTTTGCCATTGAAAAACGTCCAGAAATGTTTGAAGCTACTGACTGAATGAAAGGAGCTGGCATCTCACCCTATTTGAATATTCTTTATCATGCTAGGATTAGCAGGAAAAAGCAAAAAATTTCAGAATTGCACCTTGCAATGTGGAGATATTACTGTTTGTGCATTTACAATATTCATTGATTTTTGCCATTGAAAAACGTCCAGAAATGTTTATACCAGAAATGTTTGAAGCTACTGACTGAATGAAAGGAGCTGGCATCTCACTCTCTTTGAATCTTCTTTATCATGCTAAGAGGAGCAGGAAAAAGCAAAAAAATTCAGAATTGCACCTTGCAATGCGGAGAAATTACTGTTTGTGCATTTACAATATTCATTGATTTTTGCCATTGAAAAATGTCCAGAAATGATTGAAGCTACTGACTGAATGAAAGGAGCTGGCATCTCACTCACTTTGAATCTTCTTTATCATGCTAAGAGGAGCAGGAAAAAGCAAAAAATTTCAGAATTGCACCTTGCAATGCGGAGAAATTACTGTTTGTGCATTTACAATATTCATTGATTTTTGCCATTGAAAAACGTCCAGAAATGATTGAAGCTACTGACTGAATGAAAGGAGCTGGCATCTCACTCTCTTTGAATCTTCTTTATCATGCTAAGAGGAGCAGGAAAAAGCAAAAAATTTCAGAATTGCACCTTGCAATGTGGAGAAATTACTGTTTGTGCATTTACAATATTCATTGATTTTTGCCATTGAAAAACATCATGTTATTCATACCCAGAAATGATTGAAGCTACTGACTGAATGAAAGGAGCTGGCATCTCACTCTCTTTGAATCTTCTTTATCATGCTAAGAGGAGCAGGAAAAAGCAAAACATTTCAGAATTGCACCTTGCAATGCGGAGAAATTACTGTTTGTGCATTTACAATATTCATTGATTTTTGCCATTGAAAAACGTCCAGAAATGATTGAAGCTACTGACTGAATGAAAGGAGCTGGCATCTCACTCTCTTTGAATCTTCTTTATCATGCTAAGAGGAGCAGGAAAAAGCAAAAAATTTCAGAATTGCACCTTGCAATGCGGAGAAATTACTGTTTGTGCATTTACAATATTCATTGATTTTTGCCATTGAAAAACGTCCAGAAATGATTGAAGCTACTGACTGAATGAAAGGAGCTGGCATCTCACTCTCTTTGAATCTTCTTTACCATGCTAAGAGGAGCAGGAAAAAGCAAAAAATTTCAGAATTGCACCTTGCAATGCGGAGAAATTACTGTTTGTGCATTTACAATATTCATTGATTTTTGCCATTGAAAAACATCATGTTATTCATATACCAGAAATGATTGAAGCTACTGACTGAATGAAAGGAGCTGGCATCTCACTCTCTTTGAATCTTCTTTATCATGCTAGGATTAGCAGGAAAAAGCAAAAAATTTCAGAATTGCACCTTGCAATGTGGAGATATTACTGTTTGTGCATTTACAATATTCATTGATTTTTGCCATTGAAAAACGTCCAGAAATGTTTATACCAGAAATGATTGAAGCTACTGACTGAATGAAAGGAGCTGGCATCTCACTCTCTTTGAATCTTCTTTATCATGCTAAGAGGAGCAGGAAAAAGCAAAAAAATTCAGAATTGCACCTTGCAATGCGGAGAAATTACTGTTTGTGCATTTACAATATTCATTGATTTTTGCCATTGAAAAATGTCCAGAAATGATTGAAGCTACTGACTGAATGAAAGGAGCTGGCATCTCACTCTCTTTGAATCTTCTTTATCATGCTAAGAGGAGCAGGAAAAAGCAAAAAATTTCAGAATTGCACCTTGCAATGCGGAGAAATTACTGTTTGTGCATTTACAATATTCATTGATTTTTGCCATTGAAAAACGTCCAGAAATGATTGAAGCTACTGACTGAATGAAAGGAGCTGGCATCTCACTCTCTTTGAATCTTCTTTATCATGCTAAGAGGAGCAGGAAAAAGCAAAAAATTTCAGAATTGCACCTTGCAATGCGGAGAAATTACTGTTTGTGCATTTACAATATTCATTGATTTTTGCCATTGAAAAACGTCCAGAAATGATTGAAGCTACTGACTGAATGAAAGGAGCTGGCATCTCACTCTCTTTGAATCTTCTTTACCATGCTAAGAGGAGCAGGAAAAAGCAAAAAATTTCAGAATTGCACCTTGCAATGCGGAGAAATTACTGTTTGTGCATTTACAATATTCATTGATTTTTGCCATTGAAAAACATCATGTTATTCATATACCAGAAATGATTGAAGCTACTGACTGAATGAAAGGAGCTGGCATCTCACTCTCTTTGAATCTTCTTTATCATGCTAAGAGGAGCAGGAAAAAGCAAAAAATTTCAGAATTACACCTTGCAATGCGGAGAAATTACTGTTTGTGCATTTACAATATTCATTGATTTTTGCCATTGAAAAACGTCCAGAAGTGATTGAAGCTACTGACTGAATGAAAGGAGCTGGCATCTCACTCTCTTTGAATCTTCTTTATCATGCTAAGAGGAGCAGGAAAAAGCAAAAAAATTCAGAATTGCACCTTGCAATTTGGAGAAATTACTGTTTGTGCATTTACAATATTCATTGATTTTTGCCATTGAAAAACGTCCAGAAATGATTGAAGCTACTGACTGAATGAAAGGAGCTGGCATCTCACTCTCTTTGAATCTTCTTTACCATGCTAAGAGGAGCAGGAAAAAGCAAAAAATTTCAGAATTGCACCTTGCAATGTGGAGATATTACTGTTTGTGCATTTACAATATTCATTGATTTTTGCCATTGAAAAACGTCCAGAAATGTTTATACCAGAAATGTTTGAAGCTACTGACTGAATGAAAGGAGCTGGCATCTCACTCTCTTTGAATCTTCTTTATCATGCTAAGAGGAGCAGGAAAAAGCAAAAAAATTCAGAATTGCACCTTGCAATGCGGAGAAATTACTGTTTGTGCATTTACAATATTCATTGATTTTTGCCATTGAAAAATGTCCAGAAATGATTGAAGCTACTGACTGAATGAAAGGAGCTGGCATCTCACTCTCTTTGAATCTTCTTTATCATGCTAGGATTAGCAGGAAAAAGCAAAAAATTTCAGAATTGCACCTTGCAATGTGGAGATATTACTGTTTGTGCATTTACAATATTCATTGATTTTTGCCATTGAAAAACGTCCAGAAATGTTTATACCAGAAATGTTTGAAGCTACTGACTGAATGAAAGGAGCTGGCATCTCACTCTCTTTGAATCTTCTTTATCATGCTAAGAGGAGCAGGAAAAAGCAAAAAAATTCAGAATTGCACCTTGCAATGCGGAGAAATTACTGTTTGTGCATTTACAATATTCATTGATTTTTGCCATTGAAAAATGTCCAGAAATGATTGAAGCTACTGACTGAATGAAAGGAGCTGGCATCTCACTCTCTTTGAATCTTCTTTATCATGCTAAGAGGAGCAGGAAAAAGCAAAAAATTTCAGAATTGCACCTTGCAATGCGGAGAAATTACTGTTTGTGCATTTACAATATTCATTGATTTTTGCCATTGAAAAACGTCCAGAAATGATTGAAGCTACTGACTGAATGAAAGGAGCTGGCATCTCACTCTCTTTGAATCTTCTTTATCATGCTAAGAGGAGCAGGAAAAAGCAAAAAATTTCAGAATTGCACCTTGCAATGCGGAGAAATTACTGTTTGTGCATTTACAATATTCATTGATTTTTGCCATTGAAAAACGTCCAGAAATGATTGAAGCTACTGACTGAATGAAAGGAGCTGGCATCTCACTCTCTTTGAATCTTCTTTACCATGCTAAGAGGAGCAGGAAAAAGCAAAAAATTTCAGAATTGCACCTTGCAATGCGGAGAAATTACTGTTTGTGCATTTACAATATTCATTGATTTTTGCCATTGAAAAACATCATGTTATTCATATACCAGAAATGATTGAAGCTACTGACTGAATGAAAGGAGCTGGCAACTCACTCTCTTTGAATCTTCTTTATCATGCTAAGAGGAGCAGGAAAAAGCAAAAAATTTCAGAATTGCACCTTGCAATGCGGAGAAATTACTGTTTGTGCATTTACAATATTCATTGATTTTTGCCATTGAAAAACGTCCAGAAGTGATTGAAGCTACTGACTGAATGAAAGGAGCTGGCATCTCACTCTCTTTGAATCTTCTTTATCATGCTAAGAGGAGCAGGAAAAAGCAAAAAAATTCAGAATTGCACCTTGCAATGCAGAGAAATTACTGTTTGTGCATTTACAATATTCATTGATTTTTGCCATTGAAAAACGTCCAGAAATGATTGAAGCTACTGACTGAATGAAAGGAGCTGGCATCTCACTCTCTTTGAATCTTCTTTACCATGCTAAGAGGAGCAGGAAAAAGCAAAAAATTTCAGAATTGCACCTTGCAATGCGGAGAAATTACTGTTTGTGCAGTTACAATATTCATTGATTTTTGCCATTGAAAAACATCATGTTATTCATATACCAGAAATGATTGAAGCTACTGACTGAATGAAAGGAGCTGGCATCTCACTCTCTTTGAATCTTCTTTATCATGCTAAGAGGAGCAGGAAAAAGCAAAAAATTTCAGAATTGCACCTTGCAATGCGGAGAAATTACTGTTTGTGCATTTACAATATACATTGATTTTTGCCATTGAAAAACGTCCAGAAATGATTGAAGCTACTGACTGAATGAAAGGAGCTGGCATCTCACTCTCTTTGAATCTTCTTTATCATGCTAAGAGGAGCAGGAAAAAGCAAAAAATTTCAGAATTGCACCTTGCAATGCGGAGAAATTACTGTTTGTGCATTTACAATATTCATTGATTTTTGCCATTGAAAAACGTCCAGAAATGATTGAAGCTACTGACTGAATGAAAGGAGCTGGCATCTCACTCTCTTTGAATCTTCTTTATCATGCTAAGAGGAGCAGGAAAAAGCAAAAAATTTCAGAATTGCACCTTGCAATGCGGAGAAATTACTGTTTGTGCATTTACAATATTCATTGATTTTTGCCATTGAAAAACGTCCAGAAATGATTGAAGCTACTGACTGAATGAAAGGAGCTGGCATCTCACTCTCTTTGAATCTTCTTTACCATGCTAAGAGGAGCAGGAAAAAGCAAAAAATTTCAGAATTGCACCTTGCAATGCGGAGAAATTACTGTTTGTGCATTTACAATATTCATTGATTTTTGCCATTGAAAAATATCATGTTATTCATATACCAGAAATGATTGAAGCTACTGACTGAATGAAAGGAGCTGGCATCTCACTCTCTTTGAATCTTCTTTATCATGCTAAGAGGAGCAGGAAAAAGCAAAAAATTTCAGAATTGCACCTTGCAATGCGGAGAAATTACTGTTTGTGCATTTACAATATTCATTGATTTTTGCCATTGAAAAACGTCCAGAAGTGATTGAAGCTACTGACTGAATGAAAGGAGCTGGCATCTCACTCTCTTTGAATCTTCTTTATCATGCTAAGAGGAGCAGGAAAAAGCAAAAAAATTCAGAATTGCACCTTGCAATGCGGAGAAATTACTGTTTGTGCATTTACAATATTCATTGATTTTTGCCATTGAAAAACGTCCAGAAATGATTGAAGCTACTGACTGAATGAAAGGAGCTGGCATCTCACTCTCTTTGAATCTTCTTTACCATGCTAAGAGGAGCAGGAAAAAGCAAAAAATTTCAGAATTGCACCTTGCAATGCGGAGAAATTACTGTTTGTGCAGTTACAATATTCATTGATTTTTGCCATTGAAAAACATCATGTTATTCATATACCAGAAATGATTGAAGCTACTGACTGAATGAAAGGAGCTGGCATCTCACTCTCTTTGAATCTTCTTTATCATGCTAAGAGGAGCAGGAAAAAGCAAAAAATTTCAGAATTGCACCTTGCAATGCGGAGAAATTACTGTTTGTGCATTTACAATATTCATTGATTTTTGCCATTGAAAAACGTCCAGAAATGATTGAAGCTACTGACTGAATGAAAGGAGCTGGCATCTCACTCTCTTTGAATCTTCTTTATCATGCTAAGAGGAGCAGGAAAAAGCAAAAAATTTCAGAATTGCACCTTGCAATGCGGAGAAATTACTGTTTGTGCATTTACAATATTCATTGATTTTTGCCATTGAAAAACGTCCAGAAATGATTGAAGCTACTGACTGAATGAAAGGAGCTGGCATGTAACTCTCTTTGAGTCTTCTTTATCATGCTAAGAGGAGCAGGAAAAAGCAAAAAATTTCAGAATTGCACCTTGCAATGCGGAGAAATTACTCTGTGCATTTACAATATTCATTGATTTTTGCCATTGAAAAACATCATGTTATTCATTTACCAGAAATGTTTGAAGCTACTGACTGAATGAAAGAAGCTGGCATGTCACTATCTTTGAATCTTCTTTATCATGCTAAGAGGAGCAGGAAAAAGCAAAAAATTTCAGAATTCCACCTTACAATGCGGAGAAATTACTGTTTGTGCATATACAATATTCATTGATTTTTGCCATTGAAAAACGTCCAGAAATGTTTGAAGCTACTGACTGAATGAAAGGAGCTGGCATCTCACTCTATTTGAATATTCTTTATCATGCTAGGATTAGCAGGAAAAAGCAAAAAATTTCAGAATTGCACCTTGCAATGTGGAGATATTACTGTTTGTGCATTTACAATATTCATTGATTTTTGCCATTGAAAAACGTCCAGAAATGTTTATACCAGAAATGTTTGAAGCTACTGACTGAATGAAAGGAGCTGGCATCTCACTCTCTTTGAATCTTCTTTATCATGCTAAGAGGAGCAGGAAAAAGCAAAAAAATTCAGAATTGCACCTTGCAATGCGGAGAAATTACTGTTTGTGCATTTACAATATTCATTGATTTTTGCCATTGAAAAATGTCCAGAAATGATTGAAGCTACTGACTGAATGAAAGGAGCTGGCATCTCACTCTCTTTGAATCTTCTTTATCATGCTAAGAGGAGCAGGAAAAAGCAAAAAATTTCAGAATTGCACCTTGCAATGCGGAGAAATTACTGTTTGTGCATTTACAATATTCATTGATTTTTGCCATTGAAAAACGTCCAGAAATGATTGAAGCTACTGACTGAATGAAAGGAGCTGGCATCTCACTCTCTTTGAATCTTCTTTATCATGCTAAGAGGAGCAGGAAAAAGCAAAAAATTTCAGAATTGCACCTTGCAATGTGGAGAAATTACTGTTTGTGCATTTACAATATTCATTGATTTTTGCCATTGAAAAACATCATGTTATTCATACCCAGAAATGATTGAAGCTACTGACCGAATGAAAGGAGCTGGCATCTCACTCTCTTTGAATCTTCTTTATCATGCTAAGAGGAGCAGGAAAAAGCAAAACATTTCAGAATTGCACCTTGCAATGCGGAGAAATTACTGTTTGTGCATTTACAATATTCATTGATTATTGCCATTGAAAAACGTCCAGAAATGATTGAAGCTACTGACTGAATGAAAGGAGCTGGCATCTCAATCTCTTTGAATCTTCTTTATCATGCTAAGAGGAGCAGGAAAAAGCAAAAAATTTCAGAATTGCACCTTGCAATGCGGAGAAATTACTGTTTGTGCATTTACAATATTCATTGATTTTTGCCATTGAAAAACATCATGTTATTCATATACCAGAAATGATTGAAGCTACTGACTGAATGAAAGGAGCTGGCATCTCACTCTCTTTGAATCTTCTTTATCATGCTACGAGGAGCAGGAAAAAGCAAAAAATTTCAGAATTGCACCTTGCAATGCGGAGAAATTACTGTTTGTGCATTTACAATATTCATTGATTATTGCCATTGAAAAACGTCCAGAAATGATTGAAGCTACTGACTGAATGAAAGGAGCTGGCATCTCAATCTCTTTGAATCTTCTTTATCATGCTAAGAGGAGCAGGAAAAAGCAAAAAATTTCAGAATTGCACCTTGCAATGCGGAGAAATTACTGTTTGTGCATTTACAATATTCATTGATTTTTGCCATTGAAAAACGTCCAGAAATGATTGAAGCTACTGACTGAATGAAAGGAGCTGGCATCTCACTCTCTTTGAATCTTCTTTACCATGCTAAGAGGAGCAGGAAAAAGCAAAAAATTTCAGAATTGCACCTTGCAATGCGGAGAAATTACTGTTTGTGCAGTTACAATATTCATTGATTTTTGCCATTGAAAAACATCATGTTATTCATATACCAGAAATGATTGAAGCTACTGACTGAATGAAAGGAGCTGGCATCTCACTCTCTTTGAATCTTCTTTATCATGCTAAGAGGAGCAGGAAAAAGCAAAAAATTTCAGAATTGCACCTTGCAATGCGGAGAAATTACTGTTTGTGCATTTACAATATTCATTGATTTTTGCCATTGAAAAACGTCCAGAAATGATTGAAGCTACTGACTGAATGAAAGGAGCTGGCATCTCACTCTCTTTGAATCTTCTTTATCATGCTAAGAGGAGCAGGAAAAAGCAAAAAATTTCAGAATTGCACCTTGCAATGCGGAGAAATTACTGTTTGTGCATTTACAATATTCATTGATTTTTGCCATTGAAAAACGTCCAGAAATGATTGAAGCTACTGACTGAATGAAAGGAGCTGGCATCTCACTCTCTTTGAATCTTCTTTATCATGCTAAGAGGAGCAGGAAAAAGCAAAAAATTTCAGAATTGCACCTTGCAATGTGGAGAAATTACTGTTTGTGCATTTACAATATTCATTGATTTTTGCCATTGAAAAACATCATGTTATTCATACCCAGAAATGATTGAAGCTACTGACCGAATGAAAGGAGCTGGCATCTCACTCTCTTTGAATCTTCTTTATCATGCTAAGAGGAGCAGGAAAAAGCAAAACATTTCAGAATTGCACCTTGCAATGCGGAGAAATTACTGTTTGTGCATTTACAATATTCATTGATTATTGCCATTGAAAAACGTCCAGAAATGATTGAAGCTACTGACTGAATGAAAGGAGCTGGCATCTCAATCTCTTTGAATCTTCTTTATCATGCTAAGAGGAGCAGGAAAAAGCAAAAAATTTCAGAATTGCACCTTGCAATGCGGAGAAATTACTGTTTGTGCATTTACAATATTCATTGATTTTTGCCATTGAAAAACATCATGTTATTCATATACCAGAAATGATTGAAGCTACTGACTGAATGAAAGGAGCTGGCATCTCACTCTCTTTGAATCTTCTTTATCATGCTACGAGGAGCAGGAAAAAGCAAAAAATTTCAGAATTGCACCTTGCAATGCGGAGAAATTATTGTTTGTGCATTTACAATATTCATTGATTATTGCCATTGAAAAACGTCCAGAAATGATTGAAGCTACTGACTGAATGAAAGGAGCTGGCATCTCAATCTCTTTGAATCTTCTTTATCATGCTAAGAGGAGCAGGAAAAAGCAAAAAATTTCAGAATTGCACCTTGCAATGCGGAGAAATTACTGTTTGTGCATTTACAATATTCATTGATTTTTGCCATTGAAAAACGTCCAGAAATGATTGAAGCTACTGACTGAATGAAAGGAGCTGGCATCTCACTCTCTTTGAATCTTCTTTACCATGCTAAGAGGAGCAGGAAAAAGCAAAAAATTTCAGAATTGCACCTTGCAATGCGGAGAAATTACTGTTTGTGCAGTTACAATATTCATTGATTTTTGCCATTGAAAAACATCATGTTATTCATATACCAGAAATGATTGAAGCTACTGACTGAATGAAAGGAGCTGGCATCTCACTCTCTTTGAATCTTCTTTATCATGCTAAGAGGAGCAGGAAAAAGCAAAAAATTTCAGAATTGCACCTTGCAATGCGGAGAAATTACTGTTTGTGCATTTACAATATTCATTGATTTTTGCCATTGAAAAACGTCCAGAAATGATTGAAGCTACTGACTGAATGAAAGGAGCTGGCATCTCACTCTCTTTGAATCTTCTTTATCATGCTAAGAGGAGCAGGAAAAAGCAAAAAATTTCTGAATTGCACCTTGCAATGCGGAGAAATTACTGTTTGTGCATTTACAATATTCATTGATTTTTGCCATTGAAAAACGTCCAGAAATGTTTGAAGCTACTGACTGAATGAAAGGAGCTGGCATCTCACTCTCTTTGAATCTTCTTTATCATGCTAGGATTAGCAGGAAAAAGCAAAAAATTTCAGAATTGCACCTTGCAATGTGGAGATATTACTGTTTGTGCATTTACAATATTCATTGATTTTTGCCATTGAAAAACATGTTTTTCATATACCAGAAATGTTTGAAGCTACTGACTGAATGAAAGGAGCTGGCATCTCACTCTCTTTGAATCTTCTTTATCATGCTAGGATTAACAGGAAAAAGCTAAAAATTTCAGAATTGCACCGTGCAATGTGGAGATATTACTGTTTGTGCATTTACAATATTCATTGATTTTTGCCATTGAAAAACATGTTTTTCATATACCAGAAATGTTTGAAGCTACTGACTGAATGAAAGGAGCTGGCATCTCACTCTCTTTGAATCTTCTTTATCATGCTAGGATTAGCAGGAAAAAGCAAAAAATTTCAGAATTGCACCTTGCAATGTGGAGATATTACTGTTTGTGCATTTACAATATTCATTGATTTTTGCCATTAAAAAACATGTTTTTCATATACCAGAAATGTTTGAAGCTACTGACTGAATGAAAGGAGCTGGCATCTCACTCTCTTTGAATCTTCTTTATCATGCTAGGATTAACAGGAAAAAGCTAAAAATTTCAGAATTGCACCGTGCAATGTGGAGATATTACTGTTTGTGCATTTACAATATTCATTGATTTTTGCCATTGAAAAACATGTTTTTCATATACCAGAAATGTTTGAAGCTACTGACTGAATGAAAGGAGCTGGCATCTCACTCTCTTTGAATCTTCTTTATCATGCTAGGATTAGCAGGAAAAAGCAAAAAATTTCAGAATTGCACCTTGCAATGTGGAGATATTACTGTTTGTGCATTTACAATATTCATTGATTTTTGCCATTGAAAAACATGTTTTTCATATACCAGAAATGTTTGAAGCTACTGACTGAATGAAAGGAGCTGGCATCTCACTCTCTTTGAATCTTCTTTATCATGCTAGGATTAACAGGAAAAAGCTAAAAATTTCAGAATTGCACCGTGCAATGTTGAGATATTACTGTTTGTGCATTTACAATATTCATTGATTTTTGCCATTGAAAAACATGTTTTTCATATACCAGAAATGTTTGAAGCTACTGACTGAATGAAAGGAGCTGGCATCTCACTCTCTTTGAATCTTCTTTATCATGCTAGGATTAGCAGGAAAAAGCAAAAAATTTCAGAATTGCACCTTGCAATGTGGAGATATTACTGTTTGTGCATTTACAATATTCATTGATTTTTGCCATTGAAAAACATGTTTTTCATATACCAGAAATGTTTGAAGCTACTGACTGAATGAAAGGAGCTGGCATCTCACTCTCTTTGAATCTTCTTTATCATGCTAGGATTAACAGGAAAAAGCAAAGAATTTCAGAATTGCACCTTGCAATGTGGAGATATTACTGTTTGTGCATTTACAATATTCATTGATTTTTGCCATTGAAAAACATGTTTTTCATATACCAGAAATGTTTGAAGCTACTGACTGAATGAAAGGAGCTGGCATCTCACTCTCTTTGAATCTTCTTTATCATGCTAGGATTAACAGGAAAAAGCTAAAAATTTCAGAATTGCACCGTGCAATGTTGAGATATTACTGTTTGTGCATTTACAATATTCATTGATTTTTGCCATTGAAAAACATGTTTTTCATATACCAGAAATGTTTGAAGCTACTGACTGAATGAAAGGAGCTGGCATCTCACTCTCTTTGAATCTTCTTTATCATGCTAGGATTAGCAGGAAAAAGCAAAAAATTTCAGAATTGCACCTTGCAATGTGGAGATATTACTGTTTGTGCATTTACAATATTCATTGATTTTTGCCATTGAAAAACATGTTTTTCATATACCAGAAATGTTTGAAGCTACTGACTGAATGAAAGGAGCTGGCATCTCACTCTCTTTGAATCTTCTTTATCATGCTAGGATTAACAGGAAAAAGCTAAAAATTTCAGAATTGCACCGTGCAATGTTGAGATATTACTGTTTGTGCATTTACAATATTCATTGATTTTTGCCATTGAAAAACATGTTTTTCATATACCAGAAATGTTTGAAGCTACTGACTGAATGAAAGGAGCTGGCATCTCACTCTCTTTGAATCTTCTTTATCATGCTAGGATTAGCAGGAAAAAGCAAAAAATTTCAGAATTGCACCTTGCAATGTGGAGATATTACTGTTTGTGCATTTACAATATTCATTGATTTTTGCCATTGAAAAACATGTTTTTCATATACCAGAAATGTTTGAAGCTACTGACTGAATGAAAGGAGCTGGCATCTCACTCTCTTTGAATCTTCTTTATCATGCTAGGATTAACAGGAAAAAGCAAAGAATTTCAGAATTGCACCTTGCAATGTGGAGATATTACTGTTTGTGCATTTACAATATTCATTGATTTTTGCCATTGAAAAACATGTTTTTCATATACCAGAAATGTTTGAAGCTACTGACTGAATGAAAGGAGCTGGCATCTCACTCTCTTTGAATCTTCTTTATCATGCTAGGATTAACAGGAAAAAGCTAAAAATTTCAGAATTGCACCGTGCAATGTGGAGATATTACTGTTTGTGCATTTACAATATTCATTGATTTTTGCCATTGAAAAACATGTTTTTCATATACCAGAAATGTTTGAAGCTACTGACTGAATGAAAGGAGCTGGCATCTCACTCTCTTTGAATCTTCTTTATCATGCTAGGATTAGCAGGAAAAAGCAAAAAATTTCAGAATTGCACCTTGCAATGCGGAGAAATTACTGTTTGTGCAGTTACAATATTCATTGATTTTTGCCATTGAAAAACATCATGTTATTCATATACCAGAAATGATTGAAGCTACTGACTGAATGAAAGGAGCTGGCATCTCACTCTCTTTGAATCTTCTTTATCATGCTAAGAGGAGCAGGAAAAAGCAAAAAATTTCAGAATTGCACCTTGCAATGCGGAGAAATTACTGTTTGTGCATTTACAATATTCATTGATTTTTGCCATTGAAAAACGTCCAGAAATGATTGAAGCTACTGACTGAATGAAAGGAGCTGGCATCTCACTCTCTTTGAATCTTCTTTATCATGCTAAGAGGAGCAGGAAAAAGCAAAAAATTTCTGAATTGCACCTTGCAATGCGGAGAAATTACTGTTTGTGCATTTACAATATTCATTGATTTTTGCCATTGAAAAACGTCCAGAAATGTTTGAAGCTACTGACTGAATGAAAGGAGCTGGCATCTCACTCTCTTTGAATCTTCTTTATCATGCTAGGATTAGCAGGAAAAAGCAAAAAATTTCAGAATTGCACCTTGCAATGTGGAGATATTACTGTTTGTGCATTTACAATATTCATTGATTTTTGCCATTGAAAAACATGTTTTTCATATACCAGAAATGTTTGAAGCTACTGACTGAATGAAAGGAGCTGGCATCTCACTCTCTTTGAATCTTCTTTATCATGCTAGGATTAACAGGAAAAAGCTAAAAATTTCAGAATTGCACCGTGCAATGTGGAGATATTACTGTTTGTGCATTTACAATATTCATTGATTTTTGCCATTGAAAAACATGTTTTTCATATACCAGAAATGTTTGAAGCTACTGACTGAATGAAAGGAGCTGGCATCTCACTCTCTTTGAATCTTCTTTATCATGCTAGGATTAGCAGGAAAAAGCAAAAAATTTCAGAATTGCACCTTGCAATGTGGAGATATTACTGTTTGTGCATTTACAATATTCATTGATTTTTGCCATTAAAAAACATGTTTTTCATATACCAGAAATGTTTGAAGCTACTGACTGAATGAAAGGAGCTGGCATCTCACTCTCTTTGAATCTTCTTTATCATGCTAGGATTAACAGGAAAAAGCTAAAAATTTCAGAATTGCACCGTGCAATGTGGAGATATTACTGTTTGTGCATTTACAATATTCATTGATTTTTGCCATTGAAAAACATGTTTTTCATATACCAGAAATGTTTGAAGCTACTGACTGAATGAAAGGAGCTGGCATCTCACTCTCTTTGAATCTTCTTTATCATGCTAGGATTAGCAGGAAAAAGCAAAAAATTTCAGAATTGCACCTTGCAATGTGGAGATATTACTGTTTGTGCATTTACAATATTCATTGATTTTTGCCATTGAAAAACATGTTTTTCATATACCAGAAATGTTTGAAGCTACTGACTGAATGAAAGGAGCTGGCATCTCACTCTCTTTGAATCTTCTTTATCATGCTAGGATTAACAGGAAAAAGCTAAAAATTTCAGAATTGCACCGTGCAATGTTGAGATATTACTGTTTGTGCATTTACAATATTCATTGATTTTTGCCATTGAAAAACATGTTTTTCATATACCAGAAATGTTTGAAGCTACTGACTGAATGAAAGGAGCTGGCATCTCACTCTCTTTGAATCTTCTTTATCATGCTAGGATTAGCAGGAAAAAGCAAAAAATTTCAGAATTGCACCTTGCAATGTGGAGATATTACTGTTTGTGCATTTACAATATTCATTGATTTTTGCCATTGAAAAACATGTTTTTCATATACCAGAAATGTTTGAAGCTACTGACTGAATGAAAGGAGCTGGCATCTCACTCTCTTTGAATCTTCTTTATCATGCTAGGATTAACAGGAAAAAGCAAAGAATTTCAGAATTGCACCTTGCAATGTGGAGATATTACTGTTTGTGCATTTACAATATTCATTGATTTTTGCCATTGAAAAACATGTTTTTCATATACCAGAAATGTTTGAAGCTACTGACTGAATGAAAGGAGCTGGCATCTCACTCTCTTTGAATCTTCTTTATCATGCTAGGATTAACAGGAAAAAGCTAAAAATTTCAGAATTGCACCGTGCAATGTTGAGATATTACTGTTTGTGCATTTACAATATTCATTGATTTTTGCCATTGAAAAACATGTTTTTCATATACCAGAAATGTTTGAAGCTACTGACTGAATGAAAGGAGCTGGCATCTCACTCTCTTTGAATCTTCTTTATCATGCTAGGATTAGCAGGAAAAAGCAAAAAATTTCAGAATTGCACCTTGCAATGTGGAGATATTACTGTTTGTGCATTTACAATATTCATTGATTTTTGCCATTGAAAAACATGTTTTTCATATACCAGAAATGTTTGAAGCTACTGACTGAATGAAAGGAGCTGGCATCTCACTCTCTTTGAATCTTCTTTATCATGCTAGGATTAACAGGAAAAAGCTAAAAATTTCAGAATTGCACCGTGCAATGTTGAGATATTACTGTTTGTGCATTTACAATATTCATTGATTTTTGCCATTGAAAAACATGTTTTTCATATACCAGAAATGTTTGAAGCTACTGACTGAATGAAAGGAGCTGGCATCTCACTCTCTTTGAATCTTCTTTATCATGCTAGGATTAGCAGGAAAAAGCAAAAAATTTCAGAATTGCACCTTGCAATGTGGAGATATTACTGTTTGTGCATTTACAATATTCATTGATTTTTGCCATTGAAAAACATGTTTTTCATATACCAGAAATGTTTGAAGCTACTGACTGAATGAAAGGAGCTGGCATCTCACTCTCTTTGAATCTTCTTTATCATGCTAGGATTAACAGGAAAAAGCAAAGAATTTCAGAATTGCACCTTGCAATGTGGAGATATTACTGTTTGTGCATTTACAATATTCATTGATTTTTGCCATTGAAAAACATGTTTTTCATATACCAGAAATGTTTGAAGCTACTGACTGAATGAAAGGAGCTGGCATCTCACTCTCTTTGAATCTTCTTTATCATGCTAGGATTAACAGGAAAAAGCTAAAAATTTCAGAATTGCACCGTGCAATGTGGAGATATTACTGTTTGTGCATTTACAATATTCATTGATTTTTGCCATTGAAAAACATGTTTTTCATATACCAGAAATGTTTGAAGCTACTGACTGAATGAAAGGAGCTGGCATCTCACTCTCTTTGAATCTTCTTTATCATGCTAGGATTAGCAGGAAAAAGCAAAAAATTTCAGAATTGCACCTTGCAATGTGGAGATATTACTGTTTGTGCATTTACAATATTCATTGATTTTTGCCATTGAAAAACATGTTTTTCATATACCAGAAATGTTTGAAGCTACTGACTGAATGAAAGGAGCTGGCATCTCACTCTCTTTGAATCTTCTTTATCATGCTAGGATTAACAGGAAAAAGCTAAAAATTTCAGAATTGCACCGTGCAATGTGGAGATATTACTGTTTGTGCATTTACAATATTCATATATTTTTGCCATTGAAAAACATGTTTTTCATATACCAGAAATGTTTGAAGCTACTGACTGAATGAAAGGAGCTGGCATCTCACTCTCTTTGAATCTTCTTTATCATGCTTGGATTAGCAGGAAAAAGCAAAAAATTTCAGAATTGCACCTTGCAATGTGGAGATATTACTGTTTGTGCATTTACAATATTCATTGATTTTTGCCATTGAAAAACATGTTTTTCATATACCAGAAATGTTTGAAGCTACTGACTGAATGAAAGGAGCTGGCATCTCACTCTCTTTGAATCTTCTTTATCATGCTAGGATTAACAGGAAAAAGCAAAAAATTTCAGAATTGCACCTTGCAATGTGGAGATATTACTGTTTGTGCATTTACAATATTCATTGATTTTTGCCATTGAAAAACGTTTTTCATATACCAGAAATGTTTGAAGCTACTGACTGAATGAAAGGAGCTGGCATCTCACTCTCTTTGAATCTTCTTTATCATGCTAGGATTAACAGGAAAAAGCTAAAAATTTCAGAATTGCACCGTGCAATGTTGAGATATTACTGTTTGTGCATTTACAATATTCATTGATTTTTGCCATTGAAAAACATGTTTTTCATATACCAGAAATGTTTGAAGCTACTGACTGAATGAAAGGAGCTGGCATCTCACTCTCTTTGAATCTTCTTTATCATGCTAGGATTAACAGGAAAAAGCTAAAAATTTCAGAATTGCACCGTGCAATGTGGAGATATTACTGTTTGTGCATTTACAATATTCATTGATTTTTGCCATTGAAAAACATGTTTTTCATATACCAGAAATGTTTGAAGCTACTGACTGAATGAAAGGAGCTGGCATCTCACTCTCTTTGAATCTTCTTTATCATGCTAGGATTAGCAGGAAAAAGCAAAAAATTTCAGAATTGCACCTTGCAATGTGGAGATATTACTGTTTGTGCATTTACAATATTCATTGATTTTTGCCATTGAAAAACATGTTTTTCATATACCAGAAATGTTTGAAGCTACTGACTGAATGAAAGGAGCTGGCATCTCACTCTCTTTGAATCTTCTTTATCATGCTAGGATTAACAGGAAAAAGCTAAAAATTTCAGAATTGCACCGTGCAATGTTGAGATATTACTGTTTGTGCATTTACAATATTCATTGATTTTTGCCATTGAAAAACATGTTTTTCATATACCAGAAATGTTTGAAGCTACTGACTGAATGAAAGGAGCTGGCATCTCACTCTCTTTGAATCTTCTTTATCATGCTAGGATTAACAGGAAAAAGCTAAAAATTTCAGAATTGCACCGTGCAATGTGGAGATATTACTGTTTGTGCATTTACAATATTCATTGATTTTTGCCATTGAAAAACATGTTTTTCATATACCAGAAATGTTTGAAGCTACTGACTGAATGAAAGGAGCTGGCATCTCACTCTCTTTGAATCTTCTTTATCATGCTTGGATTAGCAGGAAAAAGCAAAAAATTTCAGAATTGCACCTTGCAATGTGGAGATATTACTGTTTGTGCATTTACAATATTCATTGATTTTTGCCATTGAAAAACATGTTTTTCATATACCAGAAATGTTTGAAGCTACTGACTGAATGAAAGGAGCTGGCATCTCACTCTCTTTGAATCTTCTTTATCATGCTAGGATTAACAGGAAAAAGCAAAAAATTTCAGAATTGCACCTTGCAATGTGGAGATATTACTGTTTGTGCATTTACAATATTCATTGATTTTTGCCATTGAAAAACGTTTTTCATATACCAGAAATGTTTGAAGCTACTGACTGAATGAAAGGAGCTGGCATCTCACTCTCTTTGAATCTTCTTTATCATGCTAGGATTAACAGGAAAAAGCTAAAAATTTCAGAATTGCACCGTGCAATGTTGAGATATTACTGTTTGTGCATTTACAATATTCATTGATTTTTGCCATTGAAAAACATGTTTTTCATATACCAGAAATGTTTGAAGCTACTGACTGAATGAAAGGAGCTGGCATCTCACTCTCTTTGAATCTTCTTTATCATGCTAGGATTAACAGGAAAAAGCTAAAAATTTCAGAATTGCACCGTGCAATGTGGAGATATTACTGTTTGTGCATTTACAATATTCATTGATTTTTGCCATTGAAAAACATGTTTTTCATATACCAGAAATGTTTGAAGCTACTGACTGAATGAAAGGAGCTGGCATCTCACTCTCTTTGAATCTTCTTTATCATGCTAGGATTAGCAGGAAAAAGCAAAAAATTTCAGAATTGCACCTTGCAATGTGGAGATATTACTGTTTGTGCATTTACAATATTCATTGATTTTTGCCATTGAAAAACATGTTTTTCATATACCAGAAATGTTTGAAGCTACTGACTGAATGAAAGGAGCTGGCATCTCACTCTCTTTGAATCTTCTTTATCATGCTAGGATTAACAGGAAAAAGCTAAAAATTTCAGAATTGCACCGTGCAATGTTGAGATATTACTGTTTGTGCATTTACAATATTCATTGATTTTTGCCATTGAAAAACATGTTTTTCATATACCAGAAATGTTTGAAGCTACTGACTGAATGAAAGGAGCTGGCATCTCACTCTCTTTGAATCTTCTTTATCATGCTAGGATTAACAGGAAAAAGCTAAAAATTTCAGAATTGCACCGTGCAATGTGGAGATATTACTGTTTGTGCATTTACAATATTCATTGATTTTTGCCATTGAAAAACATGTTTTTCATATACCAGAAATGTTTGAAGCTACTGACTGAATGAAAGGAGCTGGCATCTCACTCTCTTTGAATCTTCTTTATCATGCTAGGATTAGCAGGAAAAAGCAAAAAATTTCAGAATTGCACCTTGCAATGTGGAGATATTACTGTTTGTGCATTTACAATATTCATTGATTTTTGCCATTGAAAAACATGTTTTTCATATACCAGAAATGTTTGAAGCTACTGACTGAATGAAAGGAGCTGGCATCTCACTCTCTTTGAATCTTCTTTATCATGCTAGGATTAACAGGAAAAAGCTAAAAATTTCAGAATTGCACCGTGCAATGTGGAGATATTACTGTTTGTGCATTTACAATATTCATATATTTTTGCCATTGAAAAACATGTTTTTCATATACCAGAAATGTTTGAAGCTACTGACTGAATGAAAGGAGCTGGCATCTCACTCTCTTTGAATCTTCTTTATCATGCTAGGATTAGCAGGAAAAAGCAAAAAATTTCAGAATTGCACCTTGCAATGTGGAGATATTACTGTTTGTGCATTTACAATATTCATTGATTTTTGCCATTGAAAAACATGTTTTTCATATACCAGAAATGTTTGAAGCTACTGACTGAATGAAAGGAGCTGGCATCTCACTCTCTTTGAATCTTCTTTATCATGCTAGGATTAACAGGAAAAAGCAAAAAATTTCAGAATTGCACCTTGCAATGTGGAGATATTACTGTTTGTGCATTTACAATATTCATTGATTTTTGCCATTGAAAAACGTTTTTCATATACCAGAAATGTTTGAAGCTACTGACTGAATGAAAGGAGCTGGCATCTCACTCTCTTTGAATCTTCTTTATCATGCTAGGATTAACAGGAAAAAGCTAAAAATTTCAGAATTGCACCGTGCAATGTTGAGATATTACTGTTTGTGCATTTACAATATTCATTGATTTTTGCCATTGAAAAACATGTTTTTCATATACCAGAAATGTTTGAAGCTACTGACTGAATGAAAGGAGCTGGCATCTCACTCTCTTTGAATCTTCTTTATCATGCTAGGATTAGCAGGAAAAAGCAAAAAATTTCAGAATTGCACCTTGCAATGTGGAGATATTACTGTTTGTGCATTTACAATATTCATTGATTTTTGCCATTGAAAAACATGTTTTTCATATACCAGAAATGTTTGAAGCTACTGACTGAATGAAAGGAGCTGGCATCTCACTCTCTTTGAATCTTCTTTAACATGCTAGGATTAACAGGAAAAAGCTAAAAATTTCAGAATTGCACCGTGCAATGTGGAGATATTACTGTTTGTGCATTTACAATATTCATTGATTTTTGCCATTGAAAAACATGTTTTTCATATACCAGAAATGTTTGAAGCTACTGACTGAATGAAAGGAGCTGGCATCTCACTCTCTTTGAATCTTCTTTATCATGCTAGGATTAGCAGGAAAAAGCAAAAAATTTCAGAATTGCACCTTGCAATGTGGAGATATTACTGTTTGTGCATTTACAATATTCATTGATTTTTGCCATTGAAAAACATGTTTTTCATATACCAGAAATGTTTGAAGCTACTGACTGAATGAAAGGAGCTGGCATCTCACTCTCTTTGAATCTTCTTTATCATGCTAGGATTAACAGGAAAAAGCTAAAAATTTCAGAATTGCACCGTGCAATGTGGAGATATTACTGTTTGTGCATTTACAATATTCATTGATTTTTGCCATTGAAAAACATGTTTTTCATATACCAGAAATGTTTGAAGCTACTGACTGAATGAAAGGAGCTGGCATCTCACTCTCTTTGAATCTTCTTTATCATGCTAGGATTAGCAGGAAAAAGCAAAAAATTTCAGAATTGCACCTTGCAATGTGGAGATATTACTGTTTGTGCATTTACAATATTCATTGATTTTTGCCATTAAAAAACATGTTTTTCATATACCAGAAATGTTTGAAGCTACTGACTGAATGAAAGGAGCTGGCATCTCACTCTCTTTGAATCTTCTTTATCATGCTAGGATTAACAGGAAAAAGCTAAAAATTTCAGAATTGCACCGTGCAATGTTGAGATATTACTGTTTGTGCATTTACAATATTCATTGATTTTTGCCATTGAAAAACATGTTTTTCATATACCAGAAATGTTTGAAGCTACTGACTGAATGAAAGGAGCTGGCATCTCACTCTCTTTGAATCTTCTTTATCATGCTAGGATTAGCAGGAAAAAGCAAAAAATTTCAGAATTGCACCTTGCAATGTGGAGATATTACTGTTTGTGCATTTACAATATTCATTGATTTTTGCCATTGAAAAACATGTTTTTCATATACCAGAAATGTTTGAAGCTACTGACTGAATGAAAGGAGCTGGCATCTCACTCTCTTTGAATCTTCTTTAACATGCTAGGATTAACAGGAAAAAGCTAAAAATTTCAGAATTGCACCGTGCAATGTGGAGATATTACTGTTTGTGCATTTACAATATTCATTGATTTTTGCCATTGAAAAACATGTTTTTCATATACCAGAAATGTTTGAAGCTACTGACTGAATGAAAGGAGCTGGCATCTCACTCTCTTTGAATCTTCTTTATCATGCTAGGATTAGCAGGAAAAAGCAAAAAATTTCAGAATTGCACCTTGCAATGTGGAGATATTACTGTTTGTGCATTTACAATATTCATTGATTTTTGCCATTGAAAAACATGTTTTTCATATACCAGAAATGTTTGAAGCTACTGACTGAATGAAAGGAGCTGGCATCTCACTCTCTTTGAATCTTCTTTATCATGCTAGGATTAACAGGAAAAAGCTAAAAATTTCAGAATTGCACCGTGCAATGTGGAGATATTACTGTTTGTGCATTTACAATATTCATTGATTTTTGCCATTGAAAAACATGTTTTTCATATACCAGAAATGTTTGAAGCTACTGACTGAATGAAAGGAGCTGGCATCTCACTCTCTTTGAATCTTCTTTATCATGCTAGGATTAGCAGGAAAAAGCAAAAAATTTCAGAATTGCACCTTGCAATGTGGAGATATTACTGTTTGTGCATTTACAATATTCATTGATTTTTGCCATTGAAAAACATGTTTTTCATATACCAGAAATGTTTGAAGCTACTGACTGAATGAAAGGAGCTGGCATCTCACTCTCTATGAATCTTCTTTATCATGCTAGGATTAACAGGAAAAAGCTAAAAATTTCAGAATTGCACCGTGCAATGTGGAGATATTACTGTTTGTGCATTTACAATATTCATTGATTTTTGCCATTGAAAAACATGTTTTTCATATACCAGAAATGTTTGAAGCTACTGACTGAATGAAAGGAGCTGGCATCTCACTCTCTTTGAATCTTCTTTATCATGCTAGGATTAGCAGGAAAAAGCAAAAAATTTCAGAATTGCACCTTGCAATGTGGAGATATTACTGTTTGTGCATTTACAATATTCATTGATTTTTGCCATTGAAAAACATGTTTTTCATATACCAGAAATGTTTGAAGCTACTGACTGAATGAAAGGAGCTGGCATCTCACTCTCTTTGAATCTTCTTTATCATGCTAGGATTAGCAGGAAAAAGCAAAAAATTTCAGAATTGCACCTTGCAATGTGGAGATATTACTGTTTGTGCATTTACAATATTCATTGATTTTTGCCATTGAAAAACATGTTTTTCATATACCAGAAATGTTTGAAGCTACTGACTGAATGAAAGGAGCTGGCATCTCACTCTCTTTGAATCTTCTTTATCATGCTAGGATTAACAGGAAAAAGCTAAAAATTTCAGAATTGCACCGTGCAATGTGGAGATATTACTGTTTGTGCATTTACAATATTCATTGATTTTTGCCATTGAAAAACATGTTTTTCATATACCAGAAATGTTTGAAGCTACTGACTGAATGAAAGGAGCTGGCATCTCACTCTCTTTGAATCTTCTTTATCATGCTAGGATTAGCAGGAAAAAGCAAAAAATTTCAGAATTGCACCTTGCAATGTGGAGATATTACTGTTTGTGCATTTACAATATTCATTGATTTTTGCCATTGAAAAACATGTTTTTCATATACCAGAAATGTTTGAAGCTACTGACTGAATGAAAGGAGCTGGCATCTCACTCTCTTTGAATCTTCTTTATCATGCTAGGATTAACAGGAAAAAGCTAAAAATTTCAGAATTGCACCGTGCAATGTGGAGATATTACTGTTTGTGCATTTACAATATTCATTGATTTTTGCCATTGAAAAACATGTTTTTCATATACCAGAAATGTTTGAAGCTACTGACTGAATGAAAGGAGCTGGCATCTCACTCTCTTTGAATCTTCTTTATCATGCTAGGATTAGCAGGAAAAAGCAAAAAATTTCAGAATTGCACCTTGCAATGTGGAGATATTACTGTTTGTGCATTTACAATATTCATTGATTTTTGCCATTGAAAAACATGTTTTTCATATACCAGAAATGTTTGAAGCTACTGACTGAATGAAAGGAGCTGGCATCTCACTCTCTTTGAATCTTCTTTATCATGCTAGGATTAACAGGAAAAAGCTAAAAATTTCAGAATTGCACCGTGCAATGTGGAGATATTACTGTTTGTGCATTTACAATATTCATTGATTTTTGCCATTGAAAAACATGTTTTTCATATACCAGAAATGTTTGAAGCTACTGACTGAATGAAAGGAGCTGGCATCTCACTCTCTTTGAATCTTCTTTATCATGCTAGGATTAACAGGAAAAAGCTAAAAATTTCAGAATTGCACCGTGCAATGTGGAGATATTACTGTTTGTGCATTTACAATATTCATTGATTTTTGCCATTGAAAAACATGTTTTTCATATACCAGAAATGTTTGAAGCTACTGACTGAATGAAAGGAGCTGGCATCTCACTCTCTTTGAATCTTCTTTATCATGCTAGGATTAGCAGGAAAAAGCAAAAAATTTCAGAATTGCACCTTGCAATGTGGAGATATTACTGTTTGTGCATTTACAATATTCATTGATTTTTGCCATTGAAAAACATGTTTTTCATATACCAGAAATGTTTGAAGCTACTGACTGAATGAAAGGAGCTGGCATCTCACTCTCTTTGAATCTTCTTTATCATGCTAGGATTAACAGGAAAAAGCTAAAAATTTCAGAATTGCACCGTGCAATGTGGAGATATTACTGTTTGTGCATTTACAATATTCATTGATTTTTGCCATTGAAAAACATGTTTTTCATATACCAGAAATGTTTGAAGCTACTGACTGAATGAAAGGAGCTGGCATCTCACTCTCTTTGAATCTTCTTTATCATGCTAGGATTAGCAGGAAAAAGCAAAAAATTTCAGAATTGCACCTTGCAATGTGGAGATATTACTGTTTGTGCATTTACAATATTCATTGATTTTTGCCATTGAAAAACATGTTTTTCATATACCAGAAATGTTTGAAGCTACTGACTGAATGAAAGGAGCTGGCATCTCACTCTCTTTGAATCTTCTTTATCATGCTAGGATTAACAGGAAAAAGCAAAAAATTTCAGAATTGCACCTTGCAATGTGGAGATATTACTGTTTGTGCATTTACAATATTCATTGATTTTTGCCATTGAAAAACATGTTTTTCATATACCAGAAATGTTTGAAGCTACTGACTGAATGAAAGGAGCTGGCATCTCACTCTCTTTGAATCTTCTTTATCATGCTAGGATTAACAGGAAAAAGCTAAAAATTTCAGAATTGCACCGTGCAATGTGGAGATATTACTGTTTGTGCATTTACAATATTCATTGATTTTTGCCATTGAAAAACATGTTTTTCATATACCAGAAATGTTTGAAGCTACTGACTGAATGAAAGGAGCTGGCATCTCACTCTCTTTGAATCTTCTTTATCATGCTAGGATTAGCAGGAAAAAGCAAAAAATTTCAGAATTGCACCTTGCAATGTGGAGATATTACTGTTTGTGCATTTACAATATTCATTGATTTTTGCCATTGAAAAACATGTTTTTCATATACCAGAAATGTTTGAAGCTACTGACTGAATGAAAGGAGCTGGCATCTCACTCTCTTTGAATCTTCTTTATCATGCTAGGATTAACAGGAAAAAGCTAAAAATTTCAGAATTGCACCGTGCAATGTGGAGATATTACTGTTTGTGCATTTACAATATTCATTGATTTTTGCCATTGAAAAACATGTTTTTCATATACCAGAAATGTTTGAAGCTACTGACTGAATGAAAGGAGCTGGCATCTCACTCTCTTTGAATCTTCTTTATCATGCTAGGATTAGCAGGAAAAAGCAAAAAATTTCAGAATTGCACCTTGCAATGTGGAGATATTACTGTTTGTGCATTTACAATATTCATTGATTTTTGCCATTGAAAACATGTTTTTCATATACCAGAAATGTTTGAAGCTACTGACTGAATGAAAGGAGCTGGCATCTCACTCTCTTGAATCTTCTTTATCATGCTAGGATTAACAGGAAAAAGCAAAAAATTTCAGAATTGCACCTTGCAATGTGGAGATATTACTGTTTGTGCATTTACAATATTCATTGATTTTTGCCATTGAAAAACAGTTTTTCATATACCAGAAATGTTTGAAGCTACTGACTGAATGAAAGGAGCTGGCATCTCACTCTCTTTGAATCTTCTTTATCATGCTAGGATTAACAGGAAAAAGCTAAAAATTTCAGAATTGCACCGTGCAATGTTGAGATATTACTGTTTGTGCATTTACAATATTCATTGATTTTTGCCATTGGAAAAACATGTTTTTCATATACCAGAAATGTTTGAAGCTACTGACTGAATGAAAGGAGCTGGCATCTCACTCTCTTTGAATCTTCTTTATCATGCTAGGATTAGCAGGAAAAAGCAAAAAATTTCAGAATTGCACCTTGCAATGTGGAGATATTACTGTTTGTGCATTTACAATATTCATTGATTTTTGCCATTGAAAAACATGTTTTTCATATACCAGAAATGTTTGAAGCTACTGACTGAATGAAAGGAGCTGGCATCTCACTCTCTTTGAATCTTCTTTATCATGCTAGGATTAGCAGGAAAAAGCAAAAAATTTCAGAATTGCACCTTGCAATGTGGAGATATTACTGTTTGTGCATTTACAATATTCATTGATTTTTGCCATTGAAAAACATGTTTTTCATATACCAGAAATGTTTGAAGCTACTGACTGAATGAAAGGAGCTGGCATCTCACTCTCTTTGAATCTTCTTTATCATGCTAGGATTAACAGGAAAAAGCT